>NC_056738.1:133988665-134041165 GCF_019279795.1 Protopterus annectens
AGTCGAAGATTGTTGTTTCGTTGTGATTAATGGATTCAATAAAGGATAGTAGGGCTGTGGTGTTACTATGGTAGGGACGAAATCCATGTTGACAGTTAGCTAGCAGATTATTTTTGAAGGAGGTGATTGAGTAATTGTTTATGTATACATTTCTCCATTATTTTGCAATGGGAGAAAGAAGCTTAATAGGGCGGTAGTTTGAGTATTCAAGGAATCCCCACCTTTGAAGGGTGGGATGATGTGGGAGATTTTCCAGAGTGAAGGTATGGTACTTTCTTTTATGGTTCTGTTAATTAGTAAAGAGATTGGATATGCAACTGCTTTAGCTCCTAGCTGGAGATATTCTGCTGGGATTTTGTCATTGAGGGAGTGGAAGGTTTAAGTTTTTGAAGCAGGTATAGTATATATGACGTGGGTATAGGTTTGAGATGAAATGGTGGTGGGGTACAGTTAGAGGTGTCTAGTAAAGAAGGGTCAGGGTTTGCTGGTTGGCTAGATTGAGTATAGTTGAGGTGAAGAAGTTATTAAAGGCATTAGCAGTGTTTAAGGGTGAGTCAGGGTGGGAGCATTCAGGAGTTTTTATTTTGCCAGGGATAGTAGTGAGTTTATTGTATTCCAGAATTTCTTTGGTTGGTGTTGGGAGGAATTTTGTAGCTGGATGTAAAAATCCTTTTTGTCTTGGAGGATGGCTAGTTTAGTCAGGTTTCTTTTTTGTTTATAGTTAAGGTGGTCAAGTGAGTTTCTTGTTGTTCGCCATTTAGTCCAGGCTTTGTTTCTACTAATCATAAGTTGTTTAGTGTTTGTTGAAAGCCATTTTGCAGTTCTAGATTTCATGCGTATAGAGCGCATGGGGGCATGCTGATCAAGAATGGAAAGGAAGGTATGGTTAAAGTGGTTAACAGCATCTTCTAATGGCAGGGTTTGCAAAGGAGACCAGTTGACTAGGTTAAGTTCATTTTGAAACTGATGGGGATCGAAGACTTTTTTGTTACGACAAAAACGGATGAGAGGTGGTTTGGTTAGATTAGTTTTGTGTCTAATTATGTATGTTAGTGAGTGGTCACTAAGGTCATCTGGTAGCGTTCCTGTAGTGTATATTTGGTGGGGATTGTTTATTAACCTGGTTTATTAAACTGGTTAACATAAGTTTAATGACTGGCTTCATCCGTGATGAGTGATGCACTGCAATATTTATGTCTCCTCCATCAGGGTGGCCTTAAAACTGAAGCGGTTAATAATAACTATAGACCTATTAGACTTGTACCCATCATCTGCAAAGCCATGGAACGGAACATATAATAACAGGGCTCATTACCTGTCATATCAAGAATATTATTCAATTTCAATTTCACCCCTGTGAAAGGTAGACCCTTACAACTGGATCTGCTTAACTTCTTTGCAAGGGTATCAGACAATGTGGGCAGTGGCCATGCAGTACTAATGGTATGCCTTGAACTGGCTGAAGCCTTCAACACCATTCCTCATGCTGTAATGACACACAAGCCAAATGCATTAAAATGAACCCAGATGTATTAAGATGGATAACAAGCTGACTGAAAAACAAAACGCACACAGGGAGAGTTGGTGGATGTCAGGGCTTGGTGCTAGGACCTCTCCGTTTTGGCCATTGATTCTCAGATCTCCAAGTCCTGTAGCAAAATTCACACAGTGAGAGCTGCAGGAATATCATCAACATGTCTGAAAGTTACAAGACGTTTACGCAGGGCTTAAGCCTAGGAACTGTCTTTTTTGGCCATTACTTCTCAGATCTCGAAGCACAGAGCCAAGTCCTATGACTATCAAAGTTTGCAGATGACTCCAAACTGAGTTTATATTGTTAAGGCACCCTCTGCCACTCAAACCCTCCAGCATGAAATCGCCCTGGTAAAGTTCAGGTAGTGTAAAACTGGAATCAAACTACATGTAAAAAAGTGTGATATGTTCATGTTTAACAGACAGCCTCTGACCTCATCACGCTATATAAACAACCCATACCTTCATAATTAAACTGTAGTTATGACCTATACATTTGGATCGATAACTCCTTCTCTTTTGACCATTATGTGACAATAGTTGTCAGGAAATACTTTTTAATACACCTAATTGCAAAAGGAATACTTTTAAGATCTAAAGAGGCAGTCATTCCTTTATAGTCAGCATTGATCATTGTTGTTATTAAGTACAATGCTGCCTGTGAGATGTATCTCACTGAATTTTTCAAACAACTAGAAAAATCCGAACATTTCTTAACTGTAAAGAACACAGGCCTACAGTCCCTGAGCTACCAAGAGAGGTTGGAATCTATATATCTCTATTCAGTGTCTTCTTGGTATTTGAGAGAGCATACTGGTTTAATCGTGCCATAAAAGACCTGATTATCTTGGACCTCCTGTATAACTGCATGTCTAGGGCTCCAAAAATACTCTAACCAATGCCATCAAGTTTTACCTAGAGATGATGAAAATATGGTAGATGGGCAAGCAGCTTCCAAATCATCTGGAATAAACCACCTCTAGATAGTAATCAACCCAGCTTGCTATCTTTTTTCAGGCATAACCTAAATGACTGGGTGGATATTCAAACGTTTACTCTGGGAGGGACTGGTATGGTTGCCCTATAGTAAGGAGATGCAGTCTGAGGGAAGGCAGTGTCAAAGTGTAAATTGTCATGACACTAAATGGCCTAAGAATATCTATGAAAGCTATGAAAGTCATCACCAAATTTAACTACCCACAACCCCAGACAGTGAATGAGGATTTCTGGGGAGTATATCTTTCTGGTATTATAATAAATAAATTAAATACAATCAACTAAACAATTTAAAATGCCATTCAGCCAAAAAAAATCTAACTATGAACTATTGCAGATAAACCATATAACAACAAATCCCAGGACATATCAATTCAGAAAATAGATAAATTATTGTTAAAAAGTGTATGCCTGGCTACGTCATGGTCAAGAAAAAACTGTGATGCCACCAAAAGACACGCAGAAGAACTTTTTCGTCTGTCATTTAAAAAAATGATATGTGTTTCTAAGACATTACCTTATTTTTTCATGCAAGAACAAAGAACTTGTATTTCTGACTGCAAGTTAGAGAGCAAATCGGGTAATGGCTACTTAGCAGAATAGCACAGCCTTGAATACCAAATTTAAAAAGCAGTATTGAATTCCACATATTAAAAATCCCAGAAATGCACCAAAAGGCACAATAAAATATAGAATCAAAATTTCTTGTGGGGGCATAAACCACATAAGTCTCTGCTTGTAGCTTTGTCTTCCTCATCTCCCTCTTAAAACCCCCTATACTTCACTTGTCTCCTGCATACCCTGCGTAAACCCACTAAAAGTCTATGCTGGGGGCTATATCTCCTGCATCCCCTACTTAAACCTCCTATATGACTGCACTGAGGGCTGTGCCACCTGCATCACCCTGCTTAAAATCAGGTCTGAAGTTGTCATATCATGACCCAAAGAGATGGCTTTCCCTGATCATTACCTACCTTAAAGACGCACACATCCCCACTCACTATAATACCAAGATATCAACAGCAAGGCATTACTTATCAATGAATGATAATATGCAAATAATTCAGTTAAGCTAACATTTTAAAGCAAATATGTGTGAAGTTCAGGTTTATTAGCATGTTTAAGATTGTTAATGTTAGACACATATTTTGGAGGAGAAAATACCGAATAAATAAAAATTAACAACAACATAACAAGAGAACATCATATTCCTGACTCCATTTTAACTAATATAGAAACTACATCGGTCATCCCTCCAGTTTCACCATCTGTAGTCAAGTATGACAATAAACTTATAACTTTCTTTTTCAAAATCTCAAAATTCTTTACAATACACTCTATGATGAACTATTCCAATTTACTTATAACATCACCAGACCTGGTAATGATACAACTGATGAATAGACATATAACCATAAGGGGGTCATTAAAGCCCTTTGTATAAGTGTTTTAGTATTGTTTCTAGCACGGAAGCCAGAAAAAATATCATTGATATAGTTTTTCCAACTGTAGATGCAGCTGGTCATAATTCATATGACTAATAGCTTGAACTACAACTCTATTTGCATGCTTAAGATTAAGCATCACTATATAACTACCATCAAAGTATGGTATTTAATAGAATATAAACATTACAGTATGGTGCTTAATTGCAGATGTTTTAAAATAAGCAAGCATTGTGAAATGGTAAAAAATAAAACAATTAATGTAAATGCAAACAATAACAATGTCTAAATAGTCTTCTGTGAGAAAATTACTTGCAAAATCACCATAGGAAGTGTAATTTAGCTAACAATTAACCAGATGTACGGCAATATTCTTGTCAGTCAGGTGCTGGACCCTGCCATGAATCTCATTTCTACAGCTGCATGTAGTATTAGCATTTCCACAGACTGATCGCTCAGAAAAACAAACATAAGAACATGAAAACATAAATAAATAAAGTCTTAATCTGTTGTAGCATGAGTAAGTTAACGGTAGCATTAAACGCTGTCAAAATGCACCTTGCACAGACAATACGAGGTGAAGTTACAGCATTATCTGAGCACAAGCTTAGATGTAAAGTTTTAGCAGCAAATCAAGAACCAAAACGCCAGCAGCACATTAGTTAACAACTGCAAAACCCACGGCACAATAATTACTCACAATAATAACACATTGCAATAATCTTGGGAGTACTCACGAGGTAAGAGAAGGCAGGACAATCCAGAAGTTCTCACAGATTTATTGCAATAAAACGGCAGCGCTTATCTGTAAAGCCCGTAGCAGCTCTTAGCTGTAAAGCCCAAAGCAGCAAAATGATCTGATGCAGAAACAAAGACATGCAGGAACAGATTGATAAGAAAGAAGTTCCTGCCTGATTTTCACGCTTGTTTTATGCACTTAGATGGGCGCGAGTGACGCCAAGGTCATGAATATTTAGCAAGTGGGTGTGTACCGGGCGAAAATACTGAACAGTGAGCGTGTGGAAGAAAAAAACAAGAAAAGTACTTGCTTTGTGATGGGCGATTTGTCGTGGAAAACAACAGGCGCGAGAGCAACTTACAATTTAAAATGGACTGCAGTACCCGTAAACGATCACCGGTAAGATCAAAAACAGTAGAAAATATATATATAGGGATACCAAATTATATTTTACCGCAACTGGATGACTAGTAAGGGAGAGAAATAACCTTAATGAACAGAATTTATAGGCAGTTTCCCGTAGTTGTCCTTTAAGTGAACTGTTTTATTTTTCTTTGTGCTTTACCTTCTTTCCTTTTCAGGACAAGAAGGCAGCACTTGTTTTCTTTTATTGGGGCCTTCTCCCCCATCTTCATAAAGACACGGAAACACCTTTTATGTTGTTTTGATTTTCTAGTCATCTAGTAGTTATTGACTGTGCTTGCAGCCTGTCAGAGCAGTCCTGTGGTACTTAAAAGAACATCCTTCTCGACTGGACACCAGCTTTAACAAAGTCAATAGTTATTGACTATGCTTACAGCCTGTCAGAGCAGTCCTGTGGTACTTAAAAGGATGTATGTCTCAAGCTGATGCAAGCATCTTACATGGAGGGTAGTGGAATCTGGTTTATAAGGTAATACTTTTATTTTATTCAACCAAGCAAAGTGTCCAGTACAAACCACGATAAATCAAGGAAACACAGCAGCCAATGTCCCAAAACCTCAGCCACAGCAAAAAACACTCGTAGGTATAAACACGACCACAGTTTATTGTATACACACGTAGATTTCCACAGATAGGTTAAGCGCTTTCATCGAATGACTTCATCAGTAAGCAGACTTGTTAATTCCATTTTGTCATTTAAAATTGTGATTTATTTACCATATTATTAGCTAAGGTTTGTAATACTAGTTTTAAGTATTTATTTGATATTTTTGCCTGACTTCATAATACAAGGAATTGATTTGTTTCTATAGATTAAAATGGATAACCTAAGAATATATGCTTTGCAAGATCTATTGCAGTATGACTATTTATCTGAGTTCTCAGTGTGTAAACTTTATATGAAGAACAAATGTGTAGATATGAAATGTGTTAACTGTACTAAGCTGGAAGAATTGTGAATGATTATAGAGGGCAAAATTACTGACCCAGTAACCTTGTGCAAGTACACTAAAGGCAAAGCAATATGTACTATAATTATATAAAAAATGGAAAGAAAACCTAGATGTTATTAGTACTGTAGCTAATTTTATAAGTTGCAATGTTTTTGATGGCTCATCAGAAACAGAAGTTAGTAATATCACTAAATCTAGTAGTAATAATATCAACAATGGATTAATAGGAAAATAAGTTAGTAATATTACTAACTTGCCAACTAAGAAAAGGGAAAAAAAAATAAAATTCAAACTGGCTTGCTCAAAAAGAAAGGAAAATGTTACCTTTGTAACATTTTCTTGTCAAACACAAATTTGTCTTTTATATATAATGATATATTCCTTTTGGGGAACTCCACAACACCTTTTCAGACAGATTTATCATCATCAAATGAGTTTTCAAATTCTACAGAAAATTTAGATGTTTTACCTAAATCACTGGTAGTTGATAATAATATGGGATCCAGTCATGATTGTAGACATTAAGAAGTTATGTACTCACCATAACGTTCCATGTGAGGTGTTCCATCTCGCCTTCATTCTTTACTTATGGGTTCGGAGCCAATCTATCGGCTGTTTGCAAAGCTCAAGGTTTACCAGTAGCTCGAGACCAAGCCCCTTATCCCATGATGCACTGCTGGAATTACCTCAGATCTTGTTTGCTGTGTGTACTATATCCATATAAAAGAACTACCCTCCCATAGAGAGGAAGAAGAACTGAGCAATCAGGATGAGACCAGCCTCTAGGTCAACTATCAGCCAAGTGGGGGAAGGAGGGAGGGAAGTAAGAATGAAGGCAAGATGGAACAACTCACATGGAACGTTATGGTGAGTAAATAACATCTTAATATGAAGTTGTTCAATCTCGCCGTTCATTCTTTACTGATGGGTAGCATCCCTAGCACCCTCAATCTTGGGTGGCTCACGGGAGTACATTCTTCAGGAACATAGACCCAAAAGAAGCCCTGTCCCTGGAGGCCTTATCAACTTTGTAATGAGTGATAAAGGTATGAGGTTTAGACCAAGTGTCTGCAGCACAAATGTTATCAAGGGGCAATTTGGCTTGGAATGCAGAAGATGTAGAAACTGCTCTGGTCGAGTGAGCTTTAATCTTGTGTGGTAAGGGCATATTTGCAGCTGAATAAACAAAAGTGATACAATCAGATAGCCATTTAGAAAGCATTGTTTTAGCCACTGGTCTACCTTTTCTGGCTTCAGAGAAAGACACAGAGCTGGTCTGATTTTCTAATATCTTTTGTTTTGTCCAAATAATATCTGAGCTGTCTGTGAATGTCAAGTTTATGCAGCATATACTCCAATTTACTGGAATGGTTAGGGAAGAAGACTGGTAACTCAACGACTAAGTTGATATTAGATTCTGAACAAACTATGGGCAAAAAGGAGGATTTGTCCTAAGAGATATTCTATCAGCATGAAAAATCAAAAAAGGGGGGGCTGATAGATAATGCTTGAAGTTCTGACACACTGTGGGCAGAAGTAATAGCTACCAGAAATATGGTTTTCCACAATAAATATTTGAGATTACAAGATGCTGCTGGTTCAAATGGGGGAAGAATTATATGAGACAGCATAAAGTTTAGATTCCAAGGAGAATAAGGAGTTTTCACTGGAGGCCTCCTGTGGAAGCTTCCTTTGAGAAAGGCCTTGGACAACTTGTGAGACATGTTCAGCCCATCAGCTCCGAGATGAAAGTTAGATATAGCAGCCAACTGGACTAGAACTTTTGCAGCTGCCGCTTCTTTATTCATAGGTTCATAGGTTTATACTAGGCTATCTGCCCTAAGGCATTTATAAGCCTAGCCCAAAGTTTTGTGGCTTACGCCACCCCTTATGTTAAAAAAATACTGTGCCCATTAGTTTGTTGTGCCTCTGTCCAGCAGTGACACAGAGATGATTCCAGGGGTAAACCTACGATCTCCCATCCACCGGTCAAGATTTCTCTTGAACAGAGCCAGCGAGGTGCTCTGCCTCACATGGACTGGGATTTTATTCCACAGCATAGGGAGTCTCTGGGTGACAAATCTATCCCTCCAGCATGTCCTATTTATATCCGTGCTAAGGTTTAAGTCACTTGCTCTAGTGAATCTGGTAGATTTGGATTTTTTGAGGTGGAGCATGTCCATTAATTCCGGGTTGGACATGGCCTTGTATGTCAGGCATAGGTCACCTCTGAGCAAGCGGTATGCGACTGAATAGAGCTGAAGTTTCTTCAGTCTGGCAGCATATGACAGATTTTGGAGTCCCTTTATCCTTTTGGTGAGGAACTTTTGGGGTCTCTCCAATTGCTGCAGGTGTCGGATGAGATACATCCAGAATGGGGCATTGTACTCGATCATTGGTTTGATAAGTGAAGAGTACAGGGGAACAATGACCTCACTTGATCTGGATGTGAATCCCTTCATGATCAGGTGGGCAATGTAGAAGGTCTTTCTAACCACTTTAGCAATGTGAGTGTCAAAAGAAAGGCCACTGTCAACCTGGGTCCCCAGGTCCCTGATAACCTCTTCTGTGCTTAATGGATTGCCACCTATATGGTAGCTTGGGGTTACCTTGTTTTTCCCGAAGGGTATGACTATACATTTTTTGGCATTTAACTTCAGGCCATGGCTCTGGCACCAGTTATCAGTTTCCGTGAGACATCATCCAGAGACTCCCTAAGCTGTGGAACAAAATCCCGGTACATGTGAGGCAGAGCACCTCGCTGGCTTTGTTCAAGAGAAATCTTGACCAATGGATGGGAGATCGCAGATATACCCCAGGGATTATCTCAGTGTCTCTGCTCGACAGAGGCACAGCAAAATAATGGGCATAGTATCCTCCAAACTAAAGGGGGGTGAAAGCCACAAAACTCTGGCTAGGCTTATAAATGCCCTTGGGCAGATAGCCTAGTATGAACCTATGAACCTATGAACTTAAGGATATCTGTGTGCAATGTACTTTCCACTATGGCGCCCAGTTTGCAGTCATCTGCAAACTTTGTCAGCCATAGTCCTCCTATGTTTGCCTGTACTTCTGAGAAGTAGATGCCGAACAACAGGGGGCCAAGGACTGAGCCCTGTGGGACACCACTTGTGACTGGCTTGGAGTCTGACATGGCGCCAGCAACTCTAACCCTGTGGGTTCTGTCCTTTAGCCAGTTTGCAACCCATCTTGTGACATATGGGTTTACATTTAAGCTGGTAAGTTTCTCTATAATACCCGAGTGGGGTATTGTGTCAAAAGCTTTGCAAGGTCAAGGTAGGCTGTATGGACTGCCTTTCCCTCATCAATGGCCTTGGTGACTGTTTCGAAGAAGTCGACCAAGTTCAAAAGGCATGATCTGCCCTTGACAAAGCCAAACTGGGTCGGGTCCAATGTCTGCAAGTCCTCTATGTCTTTGTTTATGAGTTCCATTATGATCCTCTCCATAGCTTTGCAGACCAGGCTTGTTAAGCTTATGGGGTGGTAATTTCCAGGGTCCGTAGAGGTACCACCTTTGTGGAGTGGGATCACAGTTGTCGTACGCCACTCCTTGGGCACGTATCCTGTGGTAAGGCTAAGATTAAACAGCTGCCTTATATGCGGGTTTAGTTCCTCGTTGAGTTCATGTAGCACACAGCCGGGGACACCATCCGGTCCCATTGATGCTGTGTTTTTAGCTTTAGAGAGAGCAGCTTTCACCTGCGCATTAGAGATGTCTGGGAGGCTACACTCCACTGGGATAGTTATCTCTCCTTTTGGGGGGAGAGGGGGGTGAAGTTTGCACTGAACCTGTCTGCCAGTATGTTGGCAATGTCTGTGGGTTCAGTGATTTTTGTATCATTTTGGACTAATTCTGCACATATCTGGGAGTTTCCACCCAGGTTTCTAACATAGCTGAAGAAGGCCTTATGATTGTCTTTTGAATCTATTGCAATTTTTCTCTCAAATTTGGCCTTGGATGATTTCATGAGTGCTCGTATTTTTTTACTAATAATGATCAAGGGTGTCTTCTCTTTTATGGATTTTGCTCTATCATGTAACAGCTTTCTCCTCTTATTGTAAAGTTTGTTTATGGCTGGGGTCCACCAGACTGGACGTTTGCCCTTGGTGGAAAGAGTCTTGGTTTTATTAGGAATTGCCTGATCCATGCAGTCCTGGAGGTGTTCGTAGAAGGCATTTGTAAGGGCTTCCGCAGCTTGGGTTGTGGTTTCCACTGGCTCGGGGGCCTTGAAGGATACCACACCAGTCTTGAGTAGTGTGAAGTTTGCTTTAGAGAAGTTCTTCACTGTGGTCTTTTTTGTTTGGGGTGGGGGCGGGATGTGGATTTCCAGTGAGATAAGTTTGTGATCTGATCTCACCAATGAGGGATATATTTCCGGTGTGGAGCATTTTGTCCCCATGTTTGTGATGATGAGATCTAGTATATTTTCCCCTCTTGTGGGAACAGTGACTAGTTGTTCCATGCCATTTGAATTTATGAACTCCAGGAACCTTTGAGCTAGAAAGTTGGGGCTTGAGTAATGTTCCCAGTCTATATTCGGGTAGTTGAAGTCACCCAATATAATGGTGTTTGGAGATACATTTATACCCTCCAGTGTCTTCAGGAAGGCTGTGTGGGGTTCCTGAGTTTGAGAGGGTGGCCTGTAGCATGCTACAAATTGTAGAGCAGTTTTGCCTATGGTTAATTGCACCTGGATGGTTTCTGATGCTTCGTGCATTGCCACCAACCTGGAGGTGTGGGTATCCTTGATGAATATGGATACACCCCCTCCTTTTGTGGTGTGGTCCGGGTTTTGGGGCTGGAACGCATGATATGAGGTAAAACCTGATAGTGCCGGGGTGCTCTCAGTAGCCTTGAACCAGGTTTCAGTCACAGCACAGACATCGATGTTCTCCATACTGAGAAGGGCCTCGAGAGCGTGCATTTTGAGATTTAGACTTCTGGCATTGAGCAACATTACCCTTAGTTTCTTCCCATTTTTGTTTTCTAGGGTGGTAGGTTTAGAATTTGAGCCTTGCCTAAAAAAGGCACTATGGGGGTGGCAAGAGCCTTAGCCAATATCCGGAATTCCAGGGGTGACAGGTGCAAGCCACCCCTTGTAGTCAAGAATTCCAATATGGATGTCAAGGATGCTTGATAAGGATCAATGTTCTGCTTAGCAGCCCATATGGAAAATCTCTTCCACTTACTAAGATATAATCTTCTGGTGGACGGCTTATGGGAAGACAAAATAATCTGTTTTGTCTCATTAGAAAAGTTATGAAGCCTGGCTATGAGGGGAACTGGAGCAGCCAAGCTGTTAGCTTCAGTGACTGCAAAGAAGGATGGAGGTGCCCCCGACGGATAAGTCAGAAGGTCCGGAACTGGGTCCAGAATCCATGGATCCTCCAAGAGATGATGATGAAGAAATGGGAACCAAATCTGCAGAGGCCAATGAGGGGCTATGAGAATGATGGTCCTCCCCAGCAATTTTGCTTTCTGTAGAAATCTGGGTATCAACGGGATAGGAGGCAATGCATAGAGGAGGCCCAGAGGCCAATCATGTACGAGTGCGTCTCTTGGGTTCTCCCAGAGGGGGAATCAGGGCAAAGTAGCTTCTGCATTTCGTGTTGATGTGACTGGCAAAAAGATCGCAGCAAGGCTGGCCTCATTTGTGGAAAATCCTGTCCGCAATCTCTTTCTTGAGGGACCACTCTTGTGGCAACAAGATTGCCCTGCTCAGTTTGTCTGCTATCACGTTGGATGTCCCCGGGATGTGCATTGCCAACAGAAAGTGCTGGGAGGATACAGCCCACTGCCACACTGTGAGGGCTTCTAGGCAAAGGGGTAAGATCTGGTTACCCCCTGCTTGTTCAAGTACCAGACTACTGACATATTGTCTGTCTGAATTGCAATCTTTCCTAGAGGAAGAGAGTCCTGGAAGTACTGCAATGCCAGAAGTACTGCTCTCATCTCAAGAAAATGAATATGCAGATGTGACTCTTGATCCATCCATGTGCTTGGGCAGTCTTTCCCTGAAAATGCCCCCCCCCCATCCTATCAGGGAAGCGTCCGTGGTCACAGTGGCTATTGGAAGGGGTAGTACAAAGGGGCATCCCATGGTTACATGAAGAGACGTCAACCACCACTGGAGGTCTCTCTTGCATGTGTTCATAATTAAAATTGTGTGATTCAGTGGAAGTTCCTGATAAGACCAATGAGTGAACAGCAGCCATTGAAGAATCCACATATGCATCCTTGCTAATGGTATGGCCAAGATCGCTGCAGCCATCAAACCCAAAACTTTTAGTACTTCCGCGGCCGGTGCTATGTCTTTTGATACCAATGAGCTGACATGCTGCTGAAGGAGAAAGAATCTCTCTGTTGGTAGTCGTAGAGTGGTGGTTGAAGTGTCTAACTCTGCCCTTATAAAAACGATATGCTGCAATGGCGACAAGGCAGACTTTTCTGAGTTGACTGTAATGCCTAAGTGATTGCAGAGTGTCAGAGTGTATTCCCTTGCCTGAATCAGTTGATGCCTGGTGGTGGCGGTAAGGAGCCAATTGTCTAGGTACAGAAACACCTGGAATCCTAGATGCCTCAGGTGAGCTGTGACCACTGCCATGCATTTGGTGAACACTCTGGGGGGGCTGTAGTGAGACCAAAGGGCAGGGCTCGAAATTGATAATGATTGGCTCCCAGCCGGAAACGCGTGTGCTCTCTGGATGGCATGGCCATTTTTATGTGGTAGTACGCATCCTTGAGATCTATCAAGCACATCCAAATGTCTTTCCCTAAAACTGGAAGTATATAGCGTGACCATCCTGAACTTCTCTTTCTAAACAAATTGGTTGAGTCTGCTGAGGTCCAAAATGGGTCTCCAGTCCCCTGTTTTCCTTGGAACCAAAAGGAATCTTAAGTAAGTTCCGGATCCTGTTTAGTCTGCTGGGACTGGCTGGATGACTCTTTTCTAGCACCTTGTGGACCTTGAAAGTTGCTTGTTCCCTGTAACTGGGTGGAACGTCCGGGATTCTCCTTGTGGGTGGGGGTGGAGTGGAGAACGGTATGAAATACCCTCTGGAAATAATACTTTGTACCCAGCAGTCATTTATTATATTTTGCCAGGCATCTGGGTACAATGATAAGTGACCCTCAACTGCCTCCAGAGCAGGACAGTCGGGCCTCCTTTCAGGAGCACTGGTAGGGTTGACCAGAGAAATGATCTCTGTCACCCTCATGTTGCGGACCCCCTCTGCCACGAGGGTGGTGTCATCCATTATTACCCCTTCCTCTGCCCCTAGATGGGGGTTCATCATGTGTGTCCTGAAAGGCTCCTTGGGCTTTTCAGAACCACATCTTTCCTCCTCTTTGGCCTTTGGGGTAAGGCCGAGTAGAGGTGGAAAAACGGACTCCGGCAGACAGTCTTTCCCTCCTGTTCACACTTGGTCAATGTTTCCTTCACTTTAGGCCCAAAGAGGGATGAGCCATCAAAAGGGGTGTTCATGAATGAAGACTTAAAAGGCTCTGCAAAGGAACACAAGCGCATCCAGGAATGTCCCCTGAGAGCAATTCCTGTACCTGCTGCCCTACTCGTCCCATCAGCTGCATATGAAATGAGATGCATGGATGAGTTCACAATGGAATTTAGGGTAGCAAGCTGGGCGGCAACTTTATTGGAAGCACCTGCAGCTACAGTACCCTGAAGAGTATCTCCCAGCTTTTTAAGAGATCTCTTTGCAACCTAGTGAAATGGGTCAAATAGTTCAGGTATCAGAGTGTAAAAGTCGCTGAACTAAACATGCATTTCCCATATCTATCCATGATCCTAGACTCTCTGTTAGGAGGATTGATAGACGAAGTCTCAGACATCTCCTTTTTGGTGGCCGCTGCCACCACCATGGCATCAACAGGGACTCCTTTGGACAAAAAGGATTTATCTATGGGAGCAGAAATAAATTTGTTAGGCCTCCGAGCGACAGGCTCCATGGATTCCGGTGACTCCCACGCCCTCCGAGAGACCAGCTGCATGAGCTCGTCGAAGGGCGGAGACACCCAAGAGGTGGAAGGTTGAGACCTGAAAGCCTTCAGGGAAAACTCGTCCTCAGTTTGGACTGCCAATCACCTCTCTACCTAAGGATCTCGAGTATCTCCGCAAATGAGATATCCTCAGAGGGGGATCGTGGGGACCCCTCGGACTCATCCAAGTCAGTGTCAGATGTCAAAGACTCCTGTGGGGAGTCCAAGTGTCTCCTTTTGCACAATCTCTTCCTGGGAACCTCCTCAGTGGGAGCTTCTGGGGAGGTCTCGGAAGAGCAGGGGGCACCCTGTGGGGCGACCTGAGGCTCAGGGTCTCTATGCTTAGCCTGAACGATGAAGGCAGAAGTGGACACAGGAGCTTTGGGGGGGAGAGGCCAGGACTGGTGTCGGGGATGTCTTTTGGGACAAGGCTCTCCTCATGGCTTTGAAAGCATCATGGCTCCAATGAGAAGGAGTGGACAGACCCGATGGAACCACCAGCCCCTCCCGCACCAAGGCCGTGGGCTCCGAGCTGGAGGTAGGAGCCGAGCTCATCCGAACCAAGGCCTGAGAGGAAGTGTCAGCACCAACAAGTCAGTGCGACTATCCTCTTCGGACCCGACAGGAGAGTGTCGGCTCCTAGAGTCCTCGGTCGGTGCAGAGGAAGTCAGAGTAGATGGAACCGAGGACACCTGAGCAGGTCTTGGCTCCAAAGGCTCCACGATCAACAGGTCGGTCCTCTCCAGTTACGAAGGTCTGGTACAGCTCAGAGGAGGAGCAGTCAAATCCGGCATGGTGGTCTTCGGTTCTGACGCTAGGGTCGGAGCCGACAACAATTTAGCAAGGCCTGGTGCTCGTAAGAGCTTCTGCACCAATCGGTCCATATCCAAATGCGAGAGGCTGACAGAAGACCTAGAAGAGTGCACCGACGGTGCCGATAGAAGGAGTGGAGATGCAGGTCTCTCAGATACCGGCTCCAGAACTGTGGGCAGGCTCCGAAAAGAAAAGACACTCTGCTCCGAGAGCTGTGGAGCCGATGACCCAGAATCTTCCACTTTTTTAGACTTTTTTGACTCTTTAGATGCCTTGGAGTCTTCTGAAGACTTCAAATACATGGAGGACTTGCTGGGCCCCATCTTGGTCACTCAATGCTTTGGAAAAAGGATGCTTCAGCAAGCCTCTATCAACAAGCTTCCTTTTCCTCTCCAATAATACCCTCGAGGAAAAGGAGTGGCAAATACTGCAGGACTCCTGCAAATGTACAGCATCTAAGCAATATACACACTGAACATGCCCATCAGTCACAGACATATTTTGCCCACAGTCTGGACATTTCTTGAATCCAGACTTTGGGTATTTGTCCTTGTCCTCAGACATATCCAAACAAAAATCCCTTTAGCCTTAACACTAAAAACAAAGCCACACACAGATATTATCACAAAAGCCACGCGTAGGCTCAAAGTGAACAAGCCTAGAAAACAGCTAATTAAACCAGAATAACTAAGAAAACACACACAAACTCTAAACAATGGCCCAAGGGAAAGAAGGGCCAACACTAGCTAAATAAATATATATATATATATATATATATATATATATATATATATATATATATATATATATATAAAATCAAAGAAAAACAACCAGGCCAAAACATGAGGCCACTACAACTAAGCTAAACTATTTAAATAGCACACAAATGGAAAGGGAGCTTATAAAAAACTACAGAAACTACTATATGACTTATCTAAGGAATAATATAAAAAAATTTGAGAAATAACTTGTGAAAAATGCATTTTTGATGAATATTGGCTTGTGTAAAACTGGAACCTCTGAGATCCATGCCACGGCAAAATAGATCTGGGGTAATTCCAGCAGTGCATCATGGGATAAGGGGTTTGGTCTCGAGCTACTGGTAAACCTTGAGCTTTGCAAACAGCCGTATCGGAGCCACTGGATCAGCTCCGAACCCATCAGTAAAGAATGAACGGCGAGATTGAACTTCACATACAGCATTAGAACAGAAGTTGAAAAGACACGCATTGATTGGGTGGATGTTTGAATTTGCTGGAGAACCCAACTTCTACACAGAATGAGGCTGTTTCACCAGAATCATTGGAGGAAGATAATATGAGATCCCATCATGTGTGTAGTAACAAAGAGTGAGTACGTATGCTGAAAAGATGGGGAATGGATGGTCATGAAAGTTTGAATTTGTTGGAAAATCACTCTGCCATGAATTTAATCAGTTCTAATGGTGGTAGTGAACTTTGTTTTGATCCTGATCCTGATTATTGGTGACTCTATGATAAAGTACTGTGACAGAAGGTTATGTGCAATCAATAGGGAAAAACTTTCTACTTATTCGCTCTTTGATATTAAGCTAGTTGATTTTCCCAAGGTAAATGATAGATTACTTAAGGGTAAAATAAAATATGGACTAATTATTATACATTTTGGGGCTAACAATTTAAGATATACTAAAGCAATCAGTTCTGAATATCATTGAGAAGTTGGAAAGTAACTCAGTAAATGTTATATTTAGTGAAATCATTCCTTCAATTAAATTTAGTGATTACTTGTACATAAAGGCCCATTTGCTTAATTCATGGCTTCAACAATTTGTGCACGGTAAACAATCTTTGTATTATTGCTATTTGGGGAGGAGTTTATATGTGACTTTAGAATGTCTTGTCATGGCTCATTTTATTTAAATCATTATGGCTCAGACTAATTGTGAAGAAAATTCAGTGACCCTATTAAGGATTTTTTAGGGCATCATTCAGCCAGGATGGTAATGGAGAAAGATCTCTTAATATTATAAGTCCATCTTATGAAGTGAGGAGTTTAAGTGAATCTTGACATGATAAAATACAAACATATTTTTGTAATGCACAGAGTATTGGTAACAAAATTAAACAGTTAAAAATGTATCATATTAAATAATACATATGACCTGATAAAGTGTTGATCTCTGATTTTAAGGGGTGGTGGTGTACTTATGCTTATTAGATCATATTCTATCTTATTTTTGATGTAAATAAACAATCTTTAATTAATCATTTATTGACACAACCAGAATTCTGGTATGTTATTGAAGATATAATATGTGTAAATAAAACATATGGAGTTTCTAAATATTCCTAATTCAAGATTATCCCATGATTAATTTTTATGGGTGGTTTAATTAATCCAACATAGACTGGGAATCATTTTGTGGCAAGAATGAATTCTCTAGGAAGTTTATTAATTTAATTTGTTTCCATAATATGGTATAATTTGTAACCAGAAACATAAGGAAAAAATTGGATTTAATATTAATACATGACCAAAATCTAATCGCTAATATACAAGCAAGGGTGCCATTAGGACTATCCCATCATAAGTTTTTAAGTTTTGAAATTAAGACTGCAAAGCATGCCTTTCCTAAGCTGAACATTTTGGACAAGTGCCTCTAACTAGCATGGGCAAATCATTTCTCAAGATCCCTTGGGAATAATTACTAAACAAACCATCTGTGAACAAGTTCACTGATAAATTTGAGTCACTGGTTGTTTGAGACTCATCTTTCAATGCTACACTTGAAGATTTATCTAGACTATAGTGTCTCAGTTGTATAAACAAACCTTTGTTATTTTTCAGATTGGCTGTTAAGTATATCTCATAAGTAGATCTTACTCTTTTAATAGTCATGAGGTACATTTTTCTAAATTTATTATAAATGTTCCTATTTCAAACCAAAGGGGAAGTTTTAAATCTTCTCCAAATCTTATCTTTTTCCTTCTTAGTTAAGATAACTCCGACCTCTACCAAGGATGTCTCCAACCTCTACCAAGGATGTCTATCACCCTTACAGGGTGTTTTCACTCCAAGTAAGACATGGTAGTCTATAAAATTATTAACACAATTGTAAAAAAAATCCCAGTTCTCATTTATATCTTTATTTTCAAAACTAGCATACCAGTCCCAATTTTCAATAGCGTCCTTAACTGACTCAATGTCTGTTTGATAATTATTTTTGCAATCTCATAATGCTTAACCAACTTAGACATGTGAAAACAATATTAAAGCTTATACTTTAATGGTTAGAGCTTCCCAACTCAGGATCTATGTTACAACCATCCAGATTTAATCTCTTAGAGATCCAAACAACATCCAGTAAGTTAGGTCATATAGTTGTTTCATTCATTATTTGAGTATAACTACTTGTCAAACTTTCAGTTATCATATAGTTTAATGCCTTTGATAAAGTAGCAGGAGCTACCCAGTCTATGCTAGGAACATCTAGGTCTCCAGCAATTAAATCCACCTTATCCAGAAAACCCCTCCTAAGAAGATTTATAAGTTGCTCATCCATCTCCTCTGAAATGAAAGTAGACTGGTAAAAGATTGTTACAATCAATAATTTAACTCTAAAAAATTAACTAATATAGTCAACCAAATGAAAATTATCCTATTGCTTAAATTACTGAACTACAACTTGTCCTTTCTAAAGGACTTAATGTTTTCAAATGATTCCCAAAAAGAGACTACTTGAACAGAATTATGAAAAGATTTGCACCTTATCCATTTTGTGAAAAACCTTCCTTGTCATCTAATTTCACATGAAAATGTGGTAAATATAAAAAGATCATTGAATACCAAGTTAAATTTGGAATGTTTACTCAAATCAATAATGTTATTTACAGCTACTTGGAATGCATTATCATTTGTTCTTCCTACATCATTGCATCCACACTGAACAATGACATATCTCATCCTTTTGTGAATAAGTATTTGATATTATCTTTTATATTTGATATATTCTACCACATAAAGATGAGCCAGTGACCTGTTCATTCTTGGAATAATATTCCTCATACTTCTTAATAATAAATCCCTAATTATTAATATTTGATTGTAGGCATTGGTGTTATAATTGGCCATATTACCATAAACTTATAAACAACAGGTTTACCATTAATGTAGATTGATTTCCACCTATAGCCCTATGATAACACTTCTTAAGAGACTGGGTGCAAGAATCATCAAATTGAGTATTATTCTATCTCATGCCATAAATGTTTATTTGTAGACACAGAACCATTTTTGCTAAGTACATCACCAGAATCACTTCTACCCTGATTTATTGTCAAATTAGTCACAGAAAAATAGTTTATCTGCTTTGTGTAACATAGCATCATTCAATACATGCTCTCCTAAGTGAGTATCTCTTCCATTCTCAAAATTTATAAAATGTATGGGTAATTCAACCAATCTGCTATGTTCACCTGAATCCCCTGTTACTTTATTAACAAACATAACACATGAGAAAATACTGTCATCTGTTTGAGTCGACTTGCACAACAGTGTTAAAACTGTCTGAACTACTGAATTAAAGTCTTAATCTTTGAGAAAGAGCTGATTTGAATGCCATTAGATGTAACTGCTTTACTAAAAATTTATTACAGTACTCATCATTTTCTTTAAACTTTTCTGTAGCAGTTCCATACAAAAGGCAGCTTTTATATTTAACTAAATATCCCCTTCTTAATAGATCACTTAAAATTCATCCATAATTTCCATTACCAAAAAAAAAAAAGAAATTATCACTTACTAAATACTTTACCCCCTTTTCTTTGCATCAACATCTGATTATTGGGTAAGCTTGTAATAGTCTGCAGACTGATAGTCTAGTATTTACCTATAAACCTATTCTTATTGATTAATTTTACCAAGAAACCAGGGAAAATCCCTTACACTTTTCCTCTGGGTGGGGTGAGAGGACTGCAACATAAAGAGAGAGAACCATGGAGGAGGAGGATAAGCATTTATTGCTTAACAGTGAGGGAAAAGTGCATTTTCTGTTTTGGAGATGAAGCTGGATTATATAAAAACAAAGACAAATAGGAAAGGATATTTCTCAGTCTAAAGTGGTTATACTTTGGTGGGGGGGCTTGAAGATTGAAGTACTTCAGTGGCTTATTGATTAAATGTAACCTTCAGAAGAGGTGGTATTATCCTGGCTGGATGCCAGAGAGGTGCTTCCCTGATTAACTTAAGAGAAAAGGTTATGTGCGGCGCTACAGGTACTCGCAGAGAAAGTATAGTGGCTCAGATAATGGTGGAGCTATGTGAGACAGCATGTTGGATGCAGCAATACATGTTTCTCATGGTTTGCCATCAAATTTTCGAAGGCTCGTTTCCAAACAGCATGTTGCCAAAAGTATGTTTTCAAAGTTTCACAATTCCAAACTGGAATAATAGGAAATCACAATAACAAACATAAAGTTTGATTCATTACTATGAGTTTGGCATTGTGAATGGAGATCCCAGTATAGTGAGACTCGGGGAATTTACCCTTTTCCTCACTGTAGTATGATCTTGGAGTTGGTATATATAAGTATATGTAATTTGCAGGTGGCACAGCTGGGCTTGCCTCCCCTGCTAAAATGTAAAAGGACATATGGACTTCTTGAAACCAGAAGTCTGGTATGTTGAGTGTCAATCATTGTGTTTCTGACATTCAACATTTAGGCTAGTGTTGTTTTTGTTTTGGACATTGTATTTTGGTCTTTTGCTTAAAAATGATTTTGCCTTCGAAATTTTGATGGTAGACCGTTTCTCACACCAAAGATAAAATTAGTAAATAAGTGGAAAAAAGAGCTTTACAAAATACTCAGGTAAATGCTGTGACTAAAATTTCAGTTGTTAAAACATATCCCACAGCTATCAATACAGACAATAAGAATAATGAAAGAAATGATGTAAAGAAGAAAAAATGCCCTGTTTTATATTATATATATATATATATATATATATATATATATATATATATATATATATATATATATATATATACATTACATTATAAAAGACTGAAGCTACAGACCGATACAATGTGTGTGATAGTAGTTTAGTGCCTCTTGGATTTTTTGGAAGAAAACATTAATGCTTATTTCCACATCTGTACTTTTGGTTTGGGGCAAAACTTCATATTAAACTAAGTAAGGTGACAGGGTGGTGTTAAGAGCTATTAATTGTAATTTAATAAAAATAACACCAAGTCTAAAATTCCAAATCTTTTAGTACATTAGACCCTGCAAACTCCTGGTAGGTGTATCCTCGCTCCGCTTTGCCCTCGCTTCGCTCGGGCTCACTCCGCGTCCCACCCTGCCCCCATATCCCACCCGCCCCCACTATCTTCATATTTATTAGGTTAACTAACCCATCCCACTCAGCTCTTAACCAATTACAGCCGCCCTGCAACTTATAATAACTCCTCCCACACTCCCAGCCATCTACCAATAATTAGTAGGCTATCTTAAGTCCTCCCACCCCATTAGTTATTCTTTCTCTATAACATGGGTAAAGTTATGTATTCTACCATCCCTCCTATAGTTCTACTCTTATTTATCCCTTATTTTTTATCAAGATATGAAAACCAAACACTATTGGGAATTCCCTTCCCCAAGGGTCACACAACCAATCACACAAATCTTCCCCCTAATCTTATCTCTCCTTCTCACTACCCCGCTAAAACTCTATGCTTTAAAAGTGTGCATCTCACCCTTCGTCACCCTAAAGTAACCACTATAAAACTTAATCTAAAGATACTATGCAAACTCCAAAGATTCTTAGACCACCTGAAAAAATGTATTACCAAAGATGGTGACATTCACCCTAACCCAGGCCCAACCACTAACCTAGACTCTGTCATACCAAAATTAGCTCAAAGATCTACTAGCTCCCTCCTCATCTTCCATCTTAATCTAAGAAGTATAAATAACAAGGTTCATACTTTACAGGCTATGTTAGCTGCACATCTCCCAGACATTGTGTGTCTATCTGAAACATGGCTCAAACCAGCCACAAAGGATGAAGAGATTCTCCCACCTGGGTATAATATCTTAAGGGTTGATCGGATAAAAAAAAGGGGTGGTGGAATAGCTGTAATGTTTAGAAGCACATTGAATATCATTAGGAACCCATTACAACCTCCCAAGGTCTTTAATATAGAACTTATTGCCCTAAAGATATGCCTAAACATCCAAAAATGTATCAATCTTATTGTAGTTTATATTCCACCTGGGAAGAACTTACAACTTGGAGCTAGCTCTAAGTTGGTTAGCCACCAACTACCCTCAAGAAACCATAGTACTAGGGGACTTCAATATTGACTGGTCCCGTTGCTCCGCTCAGACAAATCCCCTGCCTATTAACTTACATGGTTTCTCCCAAAATATTATATCTCCAACTAGAATTGGAAATGCTCAACAAAAAGAGAGCACCATTGACTGGATTCTTACCAATAAGGACACACATAATTATACCACTGGGACCCTCCCCAATGACCTCAGCGACCACCTTATCACTTATATTATAAAACATAAATTTACATGTACAAACCTTCCCTTATATAGACTTGTTAGAAATAAGAAGAAATTTGTCCCAGAACAATTCCTAGCAGAACTTAAATCCTGTAACTGGTCCATGCTAAAAACTCTACCCCTAGATGAGAGTGTGACATACTTTAATGACATATTCCTAAACATACTGGACTCTCATGCACCAAACCGACTAATCAGATCCAAGGAATGGATAGCACCTTGGCTAACTAGAGAAACCAAATCAAAAATTAAACCTAGAGACCAGGCCTGGGATAAATGGAGAGCTACTAAAGCCCCTCTAGATCGTATCAAATTCCAGCAGCTTAGAAACTCCACAAAAACAGCCATTACCTGAGATAAAAAACAGTATTTCTGTCACCTCCAGGATAAACACCAGAATAATCCAAAGAAGTTCTGGGCTGGATTTAATAACCTCCGCCATTCTGGGAAATCAACTACCCCTACCCCCGAGAAACTTATTGGTAAAGATCCGGAAGAAGTAGCCAATACTTTTAACTCTTTTTTCACCGAGACCATCCAGTCCCTAGCCAGTCAGCTAACTACTTCTTCCTCCTCCTTAACTCATGCTAATGGCACAGCTCTACCCTCCTTTAACTTACAACCAGCATCTACCTCCTACATTCGAACCCTACTGAAAGAAACATCCACCCTATCGGCTGATCGTCTCCCAGCGGAATACCTACAAATAGCATCAGATGCCATTGCCTATCCCATATCAATCTTGATAAACAGAACTATAACTGAGGCCACCATCCCCTCCATTTGGAAAATATCATACATCATCCCACTTCACAAAGGAGGCTCCTCCACGGAAACATCTAACTATAGACCTATAGCAATATTGTCTCCAATAGCAAAAATTATGGAAAGGTGTGTTCACAAGCAACTTCTACACTATCTCACCCTTAACAATCTTTTGTCTAAAACTCAACATGGTTTTCCACCCCATCATAGTACAACCACTGCCCTCCTTTCCTTTGTAGACTCAGTCAATAGTAACCGCAATAACAAATTAATGTCCTCTGCTCTTTCTTGACCTATCGGAAGCCTTCGACATGGTCAATCACCAGCTATTGCTCCACACCCTGGAAGCCCTACATCTTGACAACCCAGCCCTAAGATGGTTTAATGCTTACCTTTCTGGTAGGCAACAAGCTGTCCAGTGGCAAAACAGGCTATCTCACCTGCTACCTAACACCATTGGTGTTCCCCAGGGCTCTATACTTGGTCCCCTTCTTTTCTCAGTATTCATAAACGATCTTCACTCAGTCATCCCCAAAGCCACCTGCATTCAATATGCAGATGACTCCACCCTGATCTGCACTGAAGTCTCTCTCCCTAATCTCCAAGGAGTCACCCAACACTGTTTTGCTACAGTTGAAAAATGGTTCTCGGAACGGAAACTCATCCTAAATCCAACAAAAACTAAGTTACTGCTATTTTTCCCCACCTTAGCTACTCCTCTAGGACAACAACCTCCACTTGCTAATAATACGACCTTCTATGTTGAATCCATCCACAGCACCATCATTGAGCCTGTCTCCAACACCAAACTACTAGGTGTTACTATTGACCACAAGCTTAAGTTTGATAAGCACATTAGCCAAACCATTAAGACTGTAAATAAGAAACTCGGCTCTATGTACAGAATTAAGAACTTTCTAACTCCTTATGCCAAACTAACCACTGCTCGTACTCACCTCCTCTCCACCCTATTATATGCCTCTTCGGTACTTTCTTTCCTCAATAATAGAGAGGTTAATAAACTCTCTGTTGCCTATAACCATATTGCCAAATTTGTAACAGGAGCACCTTATCGCACTCACCACTGCCTTAACCTAAGGAAACTTGACTGGTTAGAACTGCCCAATCTTCTCAAACTTAACCAACTCACTGAAGCATTTAAAATAATTAAGCAACCGGATAAAACCCCCTCATTGAAAAAACTTCTGACTCCCTACTCCAATCTAAACTGCCTTCGATCTTCAAATAGTGTCCTGGTACTAACCACTAAATCTAATAATTCGGGTGGTGATGCTCTTTATGCCAATTCCATTGGAAAGCTATGGAATTCCCTTCCTAATAACCTAAGACTCATTACCTCACTTAACCAATTCAAAAATAATCTTAAAGAATTCTTTAAGTCACATTGGTTATGCCCATGTCCTAAACCAGACTAATCCTAAATGTCTCATACCACCTCACTCTCTTCCTTCTCCTCAGAGCTTATAATCTTAACCTCTCTGTTGCTCAACGTATCCATGTTAAGGTTACATACATTATATGCGAAAGTGAATTTATCCGTATGGAAATTTGCTGTTTTCTTATTTATTTCATTATTATGTTAATGAGAATTCATCTGTATGTAAATGTATTGCGTTTCTCTCTTTATTGTGGAGCTTTTCTCCCCGGGCCTCTACTGAAAATGGACATGTATCCAGCTAGACTAGCCCGGTCAACAAATGTAAAATAAATAAATAAATAAAATTAAGCACGTTTGTCTCATACAGCTTAGACTTCTTCAGAATAATCCATCAAATGCATCAATCCCATTCCCTTATATAGTATAGCTAATAATTTAAATCAGTTAGCTCAATTAAAACATCTATTAAACAACTAAACATTCTCTTAAAGTGGCATCCATACATTTAATACAGACTTTATCCCTTCACAAAAATAAACTCAAAATTCCACATAAATAATATATATTCTTTTTAAAAACCCTAAATTTAAAAACAAAACACCTTTTAGATGTTTTAATTGAACTAACTGAATTAATTAAATTATTAGCTATACTATATAAGGGATTGATGCTTTAGCTATACTATACAAGGGACTGATGTAATCCAGACAAAGCATGAATAAAGATTCACTGCCAACATCCTTGACAAAAGCCAAGGACATGTTAAGGCTTTTGTATCCTTGCCAAAGGTACAGGGACCAACTGGATACCGCACTTAAATGAAGAGGCTTGGATCTATTCATTGTTTGTCATCTGATGATGATCTGACTTTTGTCTGTAGTTGTAATGAGGACTTTTGCACTTGCTTGCACACAAAGAGCTTTTGACTGATGACCTGTTGCCATTTTTGCCAAATGGGCCAACAACATTTCCATCGGATGCTGTCAGCATCATATTCTTTCCAATGACAATAGAGGCAGTGCCACTGCGTGCCTCAACTGGGAATCCATTAGAGTTATAGACAGTTATGCATATAAATGCAGGACTTAAATCAAGATCCAAACCACATGAGCAGAAAAAAAATATGTAGGGTATGAAGAACACAGGCACTGACATAACTAACCAGTTCATACAGCATGTCAGTATAGGTGCATGGATATATTTAAATGTAGGATCTTACAGAAAGGGTCCAACTTCTGATACTCAATTAGGAAGTTGTCAAGAAGTGTCATCAACATTAGAGTAGCAGTTTTGCCAATCTGATGTGTATCACGCACACGCATTCTCTCTCTCTCTCTCTAAAAAAAAAAATATATATATATATATATATATATATATATATATATATAAAACTTTTGTATTATTTTTATAGATTGTAAAATTATTGTTCTTAAAATGGTTTTGTAAAGAGGTTTCAAAATGGTGGCACCCTGTGTGGCTACGGCTGTTTCAGCTCATTCTAGGGATATGCATATTTTGTCTTGTTTTGCACAGAAAATATAAAAAAAAATCTGTTTCTGCCCTTCGAATTTAAGGTACAATAACTTATAGTACACAGGAGTTACTAGAATTTAAACAGTTGACATCCACATATTGCTGGATGGATGCCTTAAAGTCTGCAGAGTATCTGGGGCCTACTACTTGCACAGAGCTACAACTTCCTACTCTAAAGTGCCTGAAACTGGTAGGACAGGTTTCTGGAATTTGCTGGACAAGAAGAAAGAGATGTCATAGAATAAGGAAAAGAGGTTGCAGAGCAGGTATTGACGTAAAGTTAAAAGCAACCCCCTACAGGCCTGTACTACCAACTATATGGCTAGCTAATGGAAGATCAATGGATAGCAAGATGGACTACTTGAGACTGGAACTCTCCAAGAAGAACAAGGTGAGAAATAATTGTTTATTTTTGATTAGTGAGACGTGGCTGCATGACAAGATAAATGATAGTGCAGTAAACTTAGAGAATTTTATGCTGTTTTGTGCAGACAGAAAACATACACTGTGTGGAAAGGTCAGAGGAGGTGGAGTCTGCATCTGTGTTAACAAAAGATGGTGCAGCAACTGTGAAATCACACTATCATACTGCTGTAAGACCTTAGAGCTGCTGTCCATTAAATGTAGACCATTTTATTTGCCCAGGGAACTGAATGGGGTCAGTATAACACTGGTGTATTAGCCATCTAGTTCTAATACCACTGAGGTCCTAAATAAACTATACATTCACATGGGTGAACCGCAGAGCAAGTATCCTGACTTTGTACACATGGTAGCTGGTAACTTAAATAAAACAGATCTGAAGGAAGTACTTGCATACTACCATCAGTATGTGGATGTTCCCAAGAGGTGAATAATGTCCTGGACAAGGTGTACATAAACTTAAAGAAAGCTTAAAAGGCAGTGCAACTTCCACAAATGGGAAACTCTGACTGTTATACCATCATGCTATCGCCAGCTTACAAACCCACATTGGTTAGAGAGCAACCCACAAAGAAAAACAAATCAGGGTATGGCCCGAGGGGGCTATGGATGCTCTCCAACACTGCTTTGAAAGAACTAACTGGGATATGTTCAAGGAGGCAGCCACAGTGAATCAACATCTGAACATTGATAAATACACTGAGGTAGTGATGGCATACATTTCAAACTGTTTTGATGAGGTAACAAATACCAAGAGTATCATTGTTAGAGATAACCAGAAGCCATGGCTTACCCTTAAGGTATATGAGCTTCTGAAGGAGAGCAACGCAGCTTATAGGGCTAAGAACAAAGCAGCCCTAAGTGTAGCAAGAAGTAATCTGAGGAGGGGTATAAAGCAGGCTAAGAGGAAGTATGGCAGAAAGGACTAGAGCCACTTTGAAGACATGAAGGATGCAAGGAGACTATGGGAAAGGCAAACAGGAGATCACTGGCTACAAAATCAATTCAGCACATTGTGAGGACAGCATCGAATTCCTGGACAGTTTGAACATCTTCTTTGGTAGATTTCAGGAAAGAAACAACAGGTTGGCACTAAAGCTACCCACTGATGAGAAGGATGCAGTATTCAGCCTCAGCACAGAGGCGGTGAGAAGAGAGCTAAGGAGAGTGAACCCCAGGAAGGCTGCTGGCCCAGACAACATACTGGGCAAGCTGCTAAAAGGCTATGCTGATCAACTATGCACAATGCTCAAGGAAATATTTAACACCTCTCTTGCCATGGCAAAAGTACCCTCATTCTACAAGGAAACTAACATCATCCCACTACCTAAGGAAACCACTCCCTCCAGCCCAAATGATTACAGACCAGTTGCTCTGACATCCACTGTTATGAAATGTTTTGAGTGGCTGATCAAAAAGCATCTTTCATAATGCCTACCTCCTGATTTTGACCCTCTGCAGTTTGCATACAAAGCTAAGTGATCCACGGCTGATGCCATATCAGTAGCACTACACAGCTCCTTTGATGGCAAAGACAACTATGTGGGGATGCTTTTCATAGATTTCAGCTCTGCATTTAATACTGTGGTACCAATGCAGCTGATAGAAAAACTGGCACATTTAAGAATCAGTAAACATCTTTGTAACTGGATCCTGGACTTCCTGACTGACAGACCACAAAGGGTGTGTTCAGGTAAGAACACATCAAAAGTGCATCACAATTAAAACCTAGGTTCCACAGGGATGTGTTCTCAGCCTACAGTTATTCACCATCCTGACCCACGACTGCTATGCTAAGCACAAGTCCAACCATATCATCAAGTTTGCTGATGATAACTGCAGTCATGGGGCTCATCACAAATGAGGATGAAGGGCATACAGAGAGGAGGCGCCATCTCTGATCAGTTGGTGCAAGGGGAACAACCTCGACCAAAGAGATTATCAACTTCAAGAAAAGGGGAACAAACCACCCAGTAATCAGGATCAATGGTGAGAGTGTGGAGAGGGTTAAGAGTACGAAATTCCTGGGTGTACACGTATCAGAGGATCTCTCATGGTTGGGAAACACCAGCTAACTGGTCAAGAAAGTGCACCAACACCTCCACCTTTTAAGAAGGCTGAATAAGCTAAACTTCCTCCTCATATTCTCTCCACCTTTTATAGAGGTGCAATAGAGGGCATCCTTACCTCCAACTTCACAGTGTGGTTTGGAAGCTGCATAGTTACAGAAAGGAAGGTGCTACAAAGAGTGGTGAGGGTTGCAGGGAAGGTAACAGGTTCCAGTCTTCCCTTGATACTTTATTCTGCAAGAAGCATGTGAAAGGCCACCAAAATAATACAGGGCAACACACATCCTGCACATGGACTGTTTAAGCATCTGGCATCGGGCAGGAGATATCGCAGCACCCGGTGCAAGACTACAACATTCAGTAACAGTTTCTACCCTACAGTGATTAGACTTCTGAACTCAGACACTAGTCCCAGGGGTCTGGACACACAATAAGTCAATTTTTATTTATTTGTGCAATATATACTTACATATATCCTAAGTAAGTGCAATATTTATTTATTATAGCCATAGTCAGTATTATTTAACTCACTCAAGTGCAATATTAGGCAAATAACTTGGGCATTTCAATCTGTAGTGTGTTTTGTTTTACTTTAAATAGAGTAGCAAATTTAACTCGGGGGGGGGAGGGGTATTCGTTTCATATATGAGTGTTGGTAAATGTCTCTCCTCTTATTTGTGTTATTGGAAGTAGTATTGTATTTGTCATGTTTATTCCTCTACTTGTATGTGTTGTTTCACTTTCCTTTGTAATCTCAAGAATTGAGCTGATGCACAAAATTTCATTTAGGCTACACGTGTGTAGTTCTAAATGACAGTAAAGTGTACTTTGACTTTGAGTAATACTGTGAAGCTTTTCTTCTGGGGAAAATGCTGAAAATGGGCACCTTCCCAGTTGGAATTTCCTGGTAATCAAATGTCAATAAATATGCATGTGTCCATGCACAGGCACACACACACACAGACACAGAGACACACACACACACACACACACACACACACACACACACACACACACACACAGACACACACACAAAGACACACACACACACACACACACACACACACACACACACACACACACACACACACACATATCTTTCAACATGTCTATAAATCTACACATACAGATATAGATAGGATATCAAAAATGATAAAATAATGCAGGATTTAAATCCAGCAACAGAATGATATATTCTTACCCACCTATAGGGAGTTCCTAAAATCACAAATTATAATGACAATATCTTTAAATGAATGTTTCATCATCATCAGCCCCCTTTTTCACATTTTTCTACATGGGGTCAGGATATCGTGTTAACTGTTGCCATCTCTCTCAGTTCAGTGCCACACTCTTGCCTTCTTCCACACTCATGCCTGACAGTCGCAGATCCTCTTTCACACAATCCATCCACCTCTTTGCTGGACGTCCTTGCTTCCTCTTACTTTCTTCCTGTCTGTCCCAAAACTTCCTCACCAGATTGTCTTCTGCTTTTCTGGACATGTATCCAAACCACCATAATCTGTTATCTTTGATCTTTTCTGGAGCTACTTTGGCTTCTGCTCTTATGTCCTCATTTATTCGTCTGCCCCACAGTGTGCATCCTACCACCCTTCTCAGGTACTTAATTTTCATCACCTCTAGCTTCTTCAACTGTTCTGCCTTTACTGCCCAGGTTTCTGTACTATACAGTAGTACTGGTTGCACCACTGAATGTTTACCATCCAAAAAATGGACAATTGTGTAACTAACAACATAGGAACATAACAGCAATACTATGAAAAGAGAATTTATGTACTCACGATAACGTTCCATCTGAGTAGTTATACTTCATTTTTCTGCAAAACTGAGGGTATACGGATCCGTATCGGATCCAAGCCGGCAACTTTTTTTCTAGCATTTGCTCCAAGCTCCGAGCTCCTCCCCTTACCCATAATGACCTACCATCTACTATCTTCCCCCAGATCGAGTTTGCTGCAACTAAAGACATAAGCAACTCAACCCAATAAACCAAACCTGAAAAAACAGGAAACGGTCCGAGGGAGGAAATGTTGCAGAAAAATGAAGTATAGCTATTCAGATGGAACGTTATGGTGAGTACATAACTTCTTTATCTGAAGTAGTTAACTTAATTTTATCTGCAACCTGTGGGACAGAGTCCCCAGCTACTCCGATCCTGGGAGGCCCTTATGGAAGGATATTCCTGAGCACCGCAGAGCCAAAGGATGCTCTACCCCTCGAAATCAGATCTAATTTTATTAAATAAATAAAAAATAAAAAATTTGTAATGGGAAATGAAGGTATGTGAATTGGCCCAGGTCGCGGATGCATAAATATCGTCCAAAGGCACCCTAGACCAAAAAGCAGCAGAAGTCACCATGGACTTGGTAGAGTGAGCCTTAACAATACCAGGAGGTGATAAACCTTTTGTTTTGTAAGCATGTGAAATACAAAGAGTGATCCATCTGGCCAAAGAAACTTTAGAAATGGCTTTTTCCATAAATACTTTGGAAAAGGAAACAAACAATTGGTCAGTCTTGCGGAAAAACTTTATTCTATGAAGATAAAAATGAAGCTGTCTATGAGCATCTAACAAATGGAGTTTGTATTTGCCTTTATTTTGGAAGTTAGGAAAGAAAACGGGCAGATTAATGGACTGGTTTATGTTTGCTTCAGATGCCACTTTAGGTAAGAAGGACGGGTTAGTACGGAGGGAGATCCTATCCTTATAGAAGACCAAATATGGAGGCACAGCAAACAGAGCTTGAAGCTCAGAAACCCTCCTAGCAGATGTAATGGCGACTAGGAAAGCGGTCTTCCAGGACAAAAATTTCAAGTCCACCAAAGCTGCAGGTTCGAAAGGAGGAGCCACAAAAGCCTGTAAAAAAAAGTAAGGTCCCAAGGAGCCACTGAATCCTTGACAGGTGGACGTAACAGAAAAGTACCTTTAAGAAAAGCCTTACACAGCCTAGAGGAGGCTAAGGCCATGTTGTCTTCACCAATGTGAAAACTGGAAAAGGCTGCCAATTGTACTTTCACTGTGGAGGAACTAGCTCCTTGCTGAAAGATACCAGACAAGAAATCCAACACCGCTGGAACAGGGGCTGTAAAGGGATCTATTTGTCTCTGTGAGGCCCAAATGGAAAAGCGCTTCCATTTACTGCAATAAAGTTTCGTAGTGGAGTCCTTAAGAGAAGCCACCAGAATGGATTTTACCAGGGATGAAAGACCGGGAGTCCTGGCAATTAACGGAACTGGAGCAACCAGGCTGTCAGCTTGAGGCTGCCCAGATCAGGCGGACGTGCCCCCAATGGATGGGAGATTAGATCCAGGCAGGGATCCATAACCCATGGGGGAGCTAAAAGATGAGACCAAAGGAATGGGAACCAAACCTGACGAGGCCAGAACGGGACAATGAGGATCACTTTGCACCGTAATCTGCAAGCTTTCCTAAGAAACTTCTGAATGAGTGGCAATGGTGGATAAGCATACAGAAGCAAGGGGGGCCAAGCATGGACTAGAGCATCTCTGGGGACTTTCCCTGGTGAGGGAATCAGAGCAAAGAACTCGCTGCACTTTGTGCTGGAAGGAGATGCGAAGAGATCTCAGCAAGGCTGACCCCATGCAAGGAAGATCTCCACTACTGACTGTTTCAGAGACTACTCGTACGGCATCAGAAATGCCTGACTCAATCTGTCCACTAAAATGTTGGAGCACCCCAGGATGTGCGTTGCCATCAGAAACTGAATGGTGGAAATCACCCATTCCCACACTCTCATGGCCTTGCAACATAGGGGGTAGGATCTGGTTCCCCCCTGCTTGTTGATACACCAGACAACCAACATGTTGTCTGACTGAATTGCAATCAATCCGAGAGGAGGACTGTGTGAAAGGCTTCCAATGCTAAAAGCACTGCCCTCATCTCTAGAACATTGATGTGTGACTTGGTGTCTGACTGGGACCACATGCCTTGGACTGTCCTTCCCAAAAAGTGTCCCCCACACCCGAGTTGGGAGGCGTCCGTGGTCACTGTGGCTTGGACTGGAGATGACATGAAGGGGCGTCCTTTTGATATCTAAAGTGAACTTAACCACCAAAGAAGAGACGTCCTGCAGATGTGACTGATCTTGATCGGAAATTCCATGGGCAGGTCTAGCCAAGACCATTGAACAGCCAGAGTCCATTGAAGAACCCGCATGTGAAGGTGCACACAAGAGAGAATCGACATGGTGGCAGCCATGGAGCCCAGAACCAGGGGAACCTCGCTCGGCTTTGGAGACTTGGAGTTCGCTATCTGAGTTATGTGGCACCTGAGGTGTAGGATCCTGTCTGGAGTTAAGAATGCCTTCATTTGCAAAGTGTCTAGCCATGCCCTAATGAAGTCTAGAGCTTGTACTGGATACAATTGGGATTTGTGAACACTGACTGTAATTCCCAGTAGGTCTGCCAACCAAATGAAATAATCTCTGGCCAGACACAAGTGATGCTTGTTGGGTGCAGCAAAGAGCCAGTCGTCCAGGTGTGGAAACACCTGAATACCCTGAAACCTCAGGTGAGCCACTACAACTGCCATTACCTTGATGACCACCCTGGGGGCTGTGATGAGACCAAAGGGTAGGGCTCTGAACTGAAAATGACTGGCTCCCAGCCAGAAGCGCAGAAACCTCCTGGAGCTTCTGTGTATTTTGATGTGGTAGTAAGCATCCTGGAGGTCTAACAAGCACATCCAGTCACACTCTCAGAGATAAGGTAGAATGGACTGTAGGGTGACCATCTGGAATTTCTGTTTGGTTACCAACAGGTTTAATGTTGACAAGTCTAGAATGGGCCTGAGGTCCCCTGTCTTTTTGGCACCAAAAAGAACCTTGAGTAGATGCCTGATCCGGACTGATCGGGGGGAACCTGTTCAATGGCTCGTTTGAGAAGCAGCTTTGAAACCCCTAGAGCTGCAGCCTCCCTGTGAGTGGGTGGAACATCCGGGAGGTGTTTTGTAATATTTGGAGGGGCAACAAATGGAATAGAGTAACCTCTGGATATTATCTGTAAAACCCAGCGATCTGTCATAATGGACTCCCCACGTCACTGGGTGTAAGGACAATTGTTCCCCGACTGCCTCCAGAGTAGAACGTTTGGGCAACTCCTCAGGGCTGCTGACCGGGTCTATCAGAAAAAGGTTCCCTAGACCCGAAATTCCTGGGACCCCCTCTACCTCTGGGTTGGCATCGATCCTGTCCCCCTCTGCCTCTGGGGGAATAGTTGTCCTGAGAATCCCGGGAAAACTGAGATTTTCAGAACCACATCTTCTTCTGCCCTCTTTGATTCCTAGAGAAGGACCATTGAGGGTTAGAGAATCGGACTCCGATGGCAGACAAAGTCTTCCTGTCCTTTTCACTCTGGAAAAGTATGTCACGTACTGTCTTCCCAAAAAGGGAAGAACCGTCGTAGGGAGCGTTGATAAACAATGCCTTGAAAGGGTCCGCGAACTGACACAACCTGAGCCAGGTATGATGCCACATGGCTATGCCTGTCCCAGTCTCCATAGCTGCTCCTTCCATGGCATGGAAAAGGAGTTGCATCAACATGTTTGAGACTGACTTCAGAGTAGAAATTTTCACCGAGAACAACTGTCTGTCCTGCGGCGATAAGGACTCTGGGGGCAACTCAGCGAATTCCGAAGCAAGGTCTCACTGAAGCCGAATCACATTTGCCAAATAATTCAGCACAGGGATAGAAAAGGTCGCTGAGGAATAGACGCACTTCCCAAATGTATCCACCGACCTGGACTCCTTGTCTGGAGGGTGGACTGAGGAACTCTCCTGTGCTAGTTCCTTTGTGGCCGCTGCAACCAACATAGCATCAACTGGGGCTCCTTTCAACTAAGGTTGTCTGTCAGAAGGGGAAGATAAAACCTTGTCAAGGCATTTGGGGATGGGCTCTACAATGTCAGGCTCCTTCCATGCCCTCATGGTGATGAGGTCCACCAAGGGGTCCACTGGTGGGGACACCCAGGAAGTAGATGGGCCCGTGCCAAAGGCCTCCAGGAACACTGACTCATCCCCAGAAGGTTTTGGGGCTGACCAACCTCCCCTCTGGCTGAGGATCTCCATAATTTCTTTGAAGGAGACGTCTTCAGGAGGTGACCTTGGGAACCTTCGCCTTCATCTAAGTCAGTGTCCATAGTGAGGGACTTGGGGGAGTCCAAGTGCCTCCTTTTGCACTTGCGCTTACGGTGACCCTCTTCAGTGGCACTTTCAGAAGGGGATTCGTGAGCCGCAGGGGTTTCCTCAGGGAAATTAACCTGGAGATCCTCTGGCACGGGCTGTCCCTGAGACAGGATGAAGGGAGTCATCGCCAAATCCAGGGGGGCCTGGGTGGTATACGAGGGGGATGGGCTGGGGTCTCAATCCCCTGGGAGAGAACCCTCTCTACCACTTTGAAGGCCGAGGGAGAAGCCCTCCCCAGATCCGAAGCAGGGGCCAGAGCCGAAGCCAGAGTAGCCTGAGGTCCGAGGGAAAGGATCGGATCTGAAAAGGTCGAAGCCGAAGAATCCACCCCCCCCCCCGAGTCCAAATCCCTGCCCGCAGCTCTGAGAGTCACTCGGATCCGAACAAGTTGGATCCAAGGAACTCAAGGTAACAGCCAGAGTTGAGGTTGGAAGAACTATCGGCACCGAGCTACCAGCTCCAAAAAACCTCGGATCCAAGAGCCCCAAAGTCGAAGCACAGATCGGGTAAGGAGAGATGGGGTGGAAAAGAGGAATGGAGGTCCCCCCTCCAGAGGGAGAGGGGCCTGGCAAGACTCCCATCTGAATTTGAGTCTGAATGAATCTCCACATCATCCTGTCCATGTCCGTGTCTGATAGGCTTCGAGTCAACCTCGAAGAGGGCACCAACTCGGATCTGGCTGGTCTGCACAATGGGGAGGAAGGCCTCGGGTCCAAATGTTCCAACGGCTCCAGTGAAGAATGAGGAGAATGGAGCCATGGAGAAACAGGCCTCATGGTCTTAGAAGGGGGACTGAGAAAGAGCACCCTGTCTGGGGATCTCTTACAATGTCTGTCCTTCCTCTTCTCCCTATCCTCTCTGCGCCTTTCTTTATCTTTTTCTTTTTCTTTGTCAGCCACACTGACTGAAGATTTGTCTATAGAAGACCCATCACCAGAAGAAGAGGGAGGTTGAGTCCCTGTCTGGGTGGAAGGTGGAACACTAGAGACCGAGGCAGTTTCCAGCATTGCAGCAGGGAGAAAGCCTTTGGCTACTAGCTTGGCCTTGCGATCCCTAAGGGCACTCGGATTAAAACCAGAACAGATAGCACATTGAGTGGACAAATGTGCCACTCTCAAGCACATTACACACAGAGTGTAACCATCAGCCGGGGAGAGCTTATGGCCACACTCTGTACATTTTTTGAAGACAGGCTTCAGCTCATCAGCCATAGTCCTGCACCCAAAAGTACAAACACTACCAACTAGAAAAAACACACACAAACCAGGTAGGGGAAGGGTAGGCCTAACTACTACTCTCTACAAAACTTTTTTTTTTTTTTTTTAACATCAACGAACAAGCGAGACACTAAACAAGGGGAGGAAGGGAAAATTTTCACTCAAACACACACTAGATACCATTAAAATACCACTTACAATCCCTGAGCTCAGAGCAAAGGAGACCATGATGCACACTACTGGAGCATCAAACGAGATCTGGGGGAAGATAGGAGATGGTAGGGCATTATGGGTAAGGGGAGGGACTCAGAGCTTGGAGCAGATGCTAGAAAAAAAGCTGCCGGCTCAGATCTGATACGGATCCGTATACCCACAGGTTGTAGATAAAATGAAGTTAACTACTTCAGATACAATAATAAGGACCATAAAATGGCTAGCTACATACACTTTTAAAATAGACCCACTTAAAGGTTTGTGTCTCCCTTTTCAAGTACTTAATATTGCTCCTCTCCCAAACAGAAAAGAGATGTACATGACATTCTTGGTGTAAATTTGTATCTACCTATCCTATCATGAAGATTAGCCTAGTCAAAGTGGTGTCCGTCTGTGGTGGTACAGTGTTGTCGCCTCACAGCAAGAGATTCTCAGCTGGAGCTCCTTCTGTGTGGAGTCTGCATGCCTTCCTGCAGTTGAGTGAGTTTTAATGACATGCAGATAGGTGTGTGTGTGTGTGTGTGTGTGTGTGTGTGTGTGTGTGTGTGTGTGTGTGTGTGTGTGTGTGTGTGTGTGTGTGTGTGTGTATGCCTTCTGTGAGGTTGGGTGCCAGGCTGGCAACTCAGTACTGTAAAAACACTACTGCTAATCAATCTGTAGACCGGTGATCTGTGGTGGCAACCCCTGACCAGGAAAAGCCAAAAGAAAGCCTAGTCACAGTAGTACTTTGTTTGACCAGTAATGGGTAATTTATTTTACAGCCTAGGAATACATTGAGTTAGGAGCCTAATTCGCAGGGGTGAATCTTGCTTATTTGTTAGTGTATATTTAGGTCCCTTGTGCAGGTGTTTGTAGAGCCACAAGTTTTGCAAAGAAACAAGAAGTCAAATAGTATTGAGTCTTTCATGGTTTGAAAAGCAATAAGCAGGTCACCTTGGAGCAACCTGTGGGAGAGTTGTGCTAAACTATGAGGGCAGTTGAATGATTTAGGGCTCTTACTTTTCTTGGAAATATATTTTTGTAGCTTTCCTTATTGAGTGATATGCTTTGATTTATACATACCAAAGAGAGTATTGTATTCAATGATGGGTCTGATAAGGGCAAAATACAGTGGTATTGTCACTTTTTGGATATTGAAGATATTGGTAATTGGAAATTAATTGGGACAGACAGAAGGATTTCCTGACTATGGTGAAAACATGATAATCGAATGAGAGAATTGTCCAGTAGATAACATCGGGGTTTACATTCATTTTGTACAATTTAACAGTACCAGCATGAAGAATAGAGTCAAAAGCCATGACTAGATTAAAACTAAGTGTCCACTGTCCACAGCCTCTGTAACTTTTTCAAAGAAGCTTACTAGGTTCCGGAGACAGGACCTGCCCTTCACAAAACCAAACTGATTGGATTCTAGATCAGTTAAGTTGCCTGTGTCTGCAGAAATGAGTTCTGTTGTAATATGCTCCATTTCTTTGTATGTAAGGCTGCTGAGGCTGATAAGTCCATAACTACCTGGATCTGGCCCAATTGTGTGAAGGGGTCACAGTGACTGTTCTCCAGGAATCAGGAACAAACCCTGTAGATAGTTTACTTATATACTGGTAAGCCTATTTCTAAATGGGTCTGCAATGTAGTTCTCTTTTTGTTATACAAGTCATGATAAAAAGCTACCGGGAATAGTTAAAGCCCACTCTATCAGAGCAGTAGCTACTTCAGGAGCTCTCATGTAAGGGGTAAATGCAAACAATTCTTGAAGTAGCCACTTGGTCCTCAGCCCACATGTTCGCTAAACATTACAAACTGAATGATCAGGTTAGAACAAGAACTGGATTTGTTACAACTGTCCTTCATGGCATCCTAAATTCAGAGGGAATAACCCATTCCTCTATCCAATCTGTTTAAAGTCTGAGAGTTGTCCCAGATGTTGAGTGCTACAATACTGATCTAAATTAGAATACAGTACAAATGTATAGGTGACTAGCCATAAATGGAGATGCTCGAATAGATCACTATTGCAGTACCTACAGACTCCATCCACCCTCCTGCCCATAGGTATATTACTGAAGTTTTACATTGTGGCTGGGGTGGTGTGTTCACTAATTTCCTGTATTCCCAAAATTCACCCTGCCTTTAATGTGTTTTTTTTTTTTTTTTTTTAAATCTCTGTGTTTTGACGTTTCCTTATGAAGTTATTGTAGTGTTCTACTCAAACACATTCTTTATCTGGGAAAAAAGTTCTAAACATCGTATCACTTATCAAGGGTACCAGAACTTGTCAGAGATTTAGGATGCATTGCTAGGCTTAAAAAAGCCCTTGGCTTAGTAAACACCTATGAACATGCTGCAGACATCATCAATTCAGTGCCATTCTCCTACCTTCTTAGACAGTCTTGCCTGATCATTGTAAGACTTCTCTTATACAATCCAGCCATCTCTTTGTTGGATTCCCTCATTTCCTCTTGCCTTCTTCCAGTCTGTCCCAATTTTTTTTTCATCAGATTGTCTTCTGCTTTCCTGCACATCTGCCCAAACCACCATAATCTGTTCTGCTTCTGCTCTGTTCTAATTTCTTCATTTGGCCCACAGTCTGCATCCTACCAGCCATCTTAGGCACTTCATCTGCATCATCTTTAGCTTCCTCAACTGGTCTGCCTTCAAAGCCCAGGTTTCTGTACCATACAGTAGTACTGTTCGCACCACTGTTTTGTACACCTTAATTTCCCATTCCTTTGACATTTTTCTGTCACACACTAGCCTTGACACACTGTGCCAGTTGGTTGCAGCACCTCTTATTCTAGCTTGGACCTCTTTATTCAGACTTCCCTTCTCCTCAACCACCCCTCCCAGATAAGTGAAGCTGTTACCCTGGTCTATTTGTTTCCTCTCTGTCTCAGTTTTCAGCTTCTTTTGATTTCCGTCATTTGCTCTATTTCAAATGCCTTATCTGTATTCACTGCCTTCCATTTTATATTCCATTCCTCTTTTATTTGCTGAACTTCTTGTTCCACGTCTGCCTATAATGCTGCATTGTCCACATACAGCTGCTTTGTTGAACTGTCCCCTCTCGCCTCTTTGCTAATGTGGTCCATCATCATTATGATCAGCAGCTGACTCAAAGCTGAACCCTGGTGCATACCCACTCCCACTGGGAACCAAGCTGTGAGTCCAACCACCGTTCATACCTGTGTCACTGGGTTCTTGTACATAGCCTGCATTAATTTTACCAGCATTTCTGTGACTCAAACCATCATAGGTCTGCCCAAATCTGCTTTCTTGGGACCATGTCTAGAATGTCTTATGGGACTATTTCCTCATCTCTACCCTCTTTTCAACTATCTGTCAATGCAAACAGCAGTTTAGTTGTGCTGCATCCTGATCTGAAATGCTCATTTCCAATCTTACTTTTCTTCTACTCTGCATATCTATTTATCAGGAATTTCATGCAGTGTGACAAGAGTTTGATACCTCTGTACTGCCCACAATTGTAAATGTCTCCTTTGCTCTTGTACACTTGCACTAAAATGCTTAATCTCCATTCATCTGGGTTGAACTTTTCTATCCAGCCTGCTATAATAATACCCTCTAAGCCATTTCTCCCCTATCTCACCCAGCATCTGTATCATATCTGCTGTGACCTCATCTGAGCCTGCTGCTTTCGATTACATCATTTTCCTTAGTGCTGCTCTTTTTCTAAGGTGATATCATTTTCTTCCTTGATGGTAGGCTATGTCTGGGGCAGTACAGCTACAGTGGACTTTTCTTCATTCATAAGCGCATAGAAGTATTCCTATTTGCCATTGATGATCCTGTGGCCTGGTGAGCAGGTTGTTGCTGGCATCCATTATGAACAGTTATCTTCCTGTCTTTGCCTTGCAACCTGATAGTTTCTCTGTCCCATCTGTCTATTGAATCATTTTCAAAAAGCTGGTATAGTGCTTCTGATGCTTTGTTCTTTGCCATTGCAACTTTACTTTTAACCAAGTGGCTAATCCAGACACAGCACACAGTCTGTGATCTGTGTTCTCGTATCTGGAGGATATTGTGCACCACAGTTGATGACCAAAGCAATTGGTCTATATGACTCTTCCCTAGATAGACACCATTTAGATTCTATGCTGTGCCCACCACTCCATTCTCGAGTGAGTTTGAGATGGAAATAGCATGTTTCAGGAAGATGAAAGTATCTACTGAGTCACTTTCAAAAAGCCAGTATAGTGTTTCTGATGCCTTGTTCTTTGCCATTGCAACATTACTTTTAGCCAAGTGGCTAATCCAGACACAGCACACAGTCTATAATTTGTGTTCTCGTATCTGGGAGTTTACTGTGCACCACAGCTGATGACCAAAGCATTTGGTCTATATGACTCTACCCTAGATAGACACCATTTAGATTCTATAGTGCTGCCCACCACTCCATTCTCAAGTGAGTTTGAGATGGAAATTGCATGTTTCTGGAAGATGGAACAATATCAACAACAATTCATGTTTAAGTGATGAGAATTATGTTGAGGGATCAGGTGACAAGTTCTGGCAGCATTTCCCAAATGGAAGTAAAATGGCTTTTACTACTGTTCATACCTGATTAGTAAGTGTTCACCACTCTCCATCTAAGACCATGTCAAGATGCTATATTCTAAAAGTAACACGACTCATTGGCCTGCAGAAAAAGTTCTAGATGTTTCCTGAGGAACTAGAAAACTCTTCTTTGTAAACTGCAATGCCAGTTATTGCCTTCAGAGACTGGTATCTCCCACCCCCACCAACACACTCATATTCTAAATGGTTTATTAAGCTGTAATGTCACTTTATTTATTTAGTATCTGTAATGTAGCTACATTTGATTCTATCTTATTCTTAAATTGAGTTTAATGTCTTCTTCAGTTTGGGCCTTTGCTATTCTAATTACAATGATGTATCTAGGCAAACAAATATATCAGGTACAGCCTGCATAGTGCTGGTCAGGTATTGGCTTTATCTTGAATATTTCTGCAACAACTTTTGCTGCATCAGCCATTGCTCATCATCCTTTGTCATGGTGTTTTCTAGTGCAGTTCTTTCCTTATAAAAGCAGTAAGCTTAGATGAGGTGGCATGTAGTTATTAAGGCTGTCAGCAGATAATTAAACCTGCATGAACTGTTGTAACCAATAAACAACAGAATGTGTGTGATCTTTTGTTTGTTTTCTGATGTAGATTTAACTCCTGGGTCACAACATAACATGTTTCTGCATAATGTACCTACCTACTATGAAAAAAATGTATATGCAAAGAAAATAACCTACAAATAAGCCAAAGAAATTTACAATATAAAATCTGATCTCACTTTTAACAACAACAAAAGACTTTACATTTAGGTTTTGTTTGTTGGCTTCTTTAAAATAGACTCTGTAACTTTCCTGGACTCTCAAATTAGTGGGGCTGTGAGAAAAGCCTAGACTCAAGAAAACAGTATAACATTCAATAGAAAAAAAATGTCTTTATACCATTTACAGTTTCTGTGACCCTCCCTGATTACATTAGTATACAATGATCATTATTTCTTGTCTGTGCATGTGTTCTCTGGTTACACAATCATGTAATAATTACTTCCTGTCTTTGTAAGATGTTTTCAATTCACATATTATACGACTGGTTATTAATATTCCAAAATGAGCACGCTGATTGGTCTGCCCAATCGGCATGCCTGTTGCAAATCCTACCATATACCAATGGAAAAAGGTCCAGTCTCCTGGACTTTTTTCCATTGCTATATACTGTAAGTTTATTTATTTATTTTTTTTTAACAAAAATAAAAAAAAATCTGTAATCCGGACTCTGGACATAGCAGAGAGACAGGACAGAGAAAGTATTAGGAAAATCAGGTATGTTATTCAAAACTAAAGACACGTACCCGATTTTCCTTGTAGTTCCTCCATTCTGTCTCTCTCCTACCCCTAAACTGTCCAAAACTTTTTTTTTTATTAAAAAAAAAGAAAAAATGGAGCAACGTGGACCTTCTCTTCTCTGTGGCTTCCTTTCCAAAGTAATGATGTACTGGGTATGCATGGGAATGCAAGTCCCATACGCATGCGCAGTACATCAAAAAAAGGCAACAGGATATTACCAATCACAGAAGGACAGCATGCACCATTATACAAAGACATTATTTAAGAAAAGTAAGTATTTTTTTCTTAAATAATGTCATTGTATAGTAGCAATACCCAACTCTGTGGTATGTATATTTAGTATTCTCGTGCTCTTTAATGTATTCATTTCAGACTTATCTATTGGCAACGTGAACAAGTAAGCTTGTATACAGACATAATAAAGAAGGGGCCAAAGTGGAGGCTAGAAGGAAGAGTTTAGGAGTAGGGATACAGCTGAAGAAATCAACTAGATGAACAAAAAAGATGGCTGCAAAGATTCAGTATAGATAAATTTAAAGTGCTGCACTTGGGATAGAATAATATTATCAGTATGTATAGGCTGTGGTGGGGTGTGGGGAATCAAACTAATGTACAAGTTAGGGGTTGGAACTCTAGCAGACCAAACACAGAAAGGCAATGGTGGAAGTCATGCTATTGGAACCACCATGATATACAGATATAGACTTTCGGTAAAACCAAAAGGATGCTGTGAGGCATCTTAAGAGAAGCAGGCTCCAGGGAGAATTAAATCATCCAAACCTTCTACAGCTCTTTGGTCAGACCATGGCTGAATAGCTGTATTCATTTTTGAAGGTCTACCAAGTATAGGGACAAAGCAACAGTGGAAGAGAGACCTGCAATAAGTAACACAGGAAATCAAGGGACTGTGACTGTCAGGACTAGACTATGATGAGAAGGTGAAAGGCAGGAATTTGACCATCATGGAGACTAAATGGGATAGGAGGAACCTGTTCTGCATTCATATGATCTTGAGTGTCCTGTGAGGGGGCGGATGTAAATGGGGTGCAGAGAACATTACTTAAAAGCAGTCATACCACATTTCAACCTGGATTATTAAAGGGGTTGTCCAAATATGTAAAGGGTGGTGGATGTGTGGCATGGGTTGCCAAACTGGGTAGTATATAGTGTCTTGACATAAGCATTCAGAAAGGCATGACACAGACATAGGGCAGAAGTCAAAGGGGCTATAAGATGCTAACTGTAGCCCAGGTATAGAATGAATTGTTACTTCTTGTCTGCAGTATGCAACATAATGTCTATAAACTGCTATTTTTTTGTCAAAACTTTTAATATGTGAAATATGCATAAAGTTGCAATTGTGCTCATAGTATTAGAAATAGGATTGACTTATTTGCTTTTCCATTTGGTCAGAATTTAATACTGAAAGAAGAAGTAAAGATTTATTTGTGAAGATATTACTTACAGTCAAAGAACTATTCATTTTTTTACATCAGTTTTAGCATTTGAAACAGGAACTAAAGACGGCATGGTTATATAAAGGTAGTCAGCACTACAGTAGCTCATCATGAAAAGATCCAAACTCTTGCAGCACTAAGACTCCTCTTACCATTACCAATCGATCAGTGGCATGTTTTTGCAGCTGTACCAGCATCTTCATGAGTGACAGCAATGATTGTTTCATAGCAGTAGTGCATCGGTTTCTCTGGTATTGACCGGTTCATATCAAGGAAAGCTTGTCTCCTGTCATCTTCAGTTCTTTAGGTAAGAAACAACAACAGTAAGTAAAAGTCATGTCCAATATATGGAAACTTTAGTAACATACCTCTGCACCTTTTTTAGGCCAAACCAGTAGGGAAGGACAATGTAGGGACAGGTATGTGGGAAACCAGCACTGTTACAAGTACCTCCATCTCAAACATCAATTTGCTATGAGTGCCCTCAAAGAACTATATTATGTTTCTTCAAGAACTCCTGTAGCTGATGATAAACACAGGAGTACAATCCCAAGCAGTAATTCATTCCTGCAGTAGTTATGAAAGAATACCTTTTCAAACCCATCTCTATTCCAGGATTAAATATCTTACAGCTTTACAATGCTGGTAAACAAGTTGCCAAACACCCAAATAGCAGCTTCACATATGCCTGTGCATTGGCATCCCCCCAAAAAAAATCTAACAGGTGTTACAAATACTCAACTGAAGTGACTTTTGCTGATCCTAGTAGGAATATTATCACAACACAGTGCAATACAGTACATTAGAAACCTAGGAAAGGTTTGTTTTAGTCCTAAGTGTTATAATTTCCCTTTTATAAATGAAACTTACAGATGGACCATCTTCCTAACATGCTTTGCCTTAATATAGTATATGAGTTGCCTGTAGGCGTCCAGGAATGCGGAAGTATTTCCATTTTTTTTAAACCACTGGAAGACAAATGTGTTATTTTGGTGGCAAGGCAAAAGCAAATTTAGATATGAAAGAAGGACTAGATTTAAGAGAGCTGCCTATGGCAAGGGGTTTGGAGAGATGGGTGTAAGGATGTTCACAGGATGAGTATTACTGGTCCCTCTTTCTAATGCCTAACTCACCTTTGGAGAAGAGAATGGGCAATCAGACCCCAAATCAAAACAAGTGGGCTGGAGGACTTTTACCCAGTTCTGAGATGCCTACCTATTACGTCTGGAGGAACAAATGAGCCAATACGGCATAGGTAATGAAATCATTGGGCAAGTTCTCAGGGAGGAGTTGAAAATAAGAATATCAAGGCATGAACAAACATATTTCTGGAGTTTCAGTTAGGGTGGAGTTGTCTTTTGAGGCGCCATGACAGCAAATAGTTTTAATGCTGGGAACTACAAAAGACAGTGAGAGAGAGAGTGTGTGTGTATGTGTGTATGTGTGTGTGTGTGTGTGTGTGTGTGTGTGTGTGTGTGTGTGTGTGTGTGTGTGTCCATGCTGGCTTTTAGTACTGTGGCTCTCTGAAGATGTCTTACGATTAAGTACTTGACTGTTAATTAAAGTAAATAAAGATCAAGGATATTTATTGCTTACTGTAAAAATGTTGCAGACATTTATGTGCCACATTTGTGTTTCACTTGAAATAAGTTTTGAATATTTCTATGAAAATTTCCAGATAGTGAAGTATTTCCAAGATAAAAAATATATAGATATAAAGAAGATAAAACAAGCCTTTATTATACCTCTACACAAAGGTGGTAACAATAACAACATTACTAATTTCCGTCCCATAGCCATCCTGTCCCCCATTTCAAAAATACTAGAAAAATGTGTCCAACTTCAACTCCTTCCTCACCTCCTGGACAACCATCTTATAACTCCTACACAGCACGGTTTTAGACCTAATCATAGCACTATGACTGCCCTCCTCTCCTTCCTTGAAATTGTAAATAAAGTCCGCGACTCTGGACAAGTTGTTTCCACCTTACTTCTTGACCTTTCCAAAGCCTTCGATACTATCTCGCACAGCCTGCTCTTAGCTAAACTCTCCAAACTTCACCTATCTTCCTCCTCCTTGAACTGGTTCTCTAGTTACCTATCTAACAGACATCAAGCTGTAAAATGGAAAAAAGCCACTTCCTCTTTCCTTAGTACCCCTACAGGAGTTCCACAAGGCTCCATACTGGGTCCTCTTCTTTTCAACATTTTTATTAATGACTTCCACAAATCAATCCCATTCTCTAGCATCATCCAATATGCAGATGACTCAACTATCATCTGTTCTGCCTCCTCTGTCGCTACACTACAAAAACTTACTCAAGATGCCTTCTCTTCCACAGAGCAATGGATGCTAAGTAATCATCTAGCTCTCAATGGTACCAAAACCAAACTAATGTTATTTACTCCCTCTAAAGTCACTCCACCCAACATGGATACATTCTTAATTACTACTCAAAACAACTCTCCTCTTGAAATAGTGTCAGAGACCAAACTACTTGGGGTTCTAATCGACAACCAACTTAAATTTAACTCCCACCTGCAAAAAAACATTAAAAAAACGCATCAAAAACTTGGCATGCTTTATAGACAGAATGCCTACCTCACATCTGCTACTAAAATCACTCTCTGTACTTCCTTCCTTATCCCCTGCCTTCTCTATGGCGCCCCACTACTAACTAATCTTCAGTCCTTGTTAAAAAACAACTTACCACCTGCTATAACAAAATTGCAAAATTCGCCACCAGCCATAAGTCCTCCACTCACCACTGTTTCTCCCTCCATAAACTAAAATGGCTAGAACTTCCCAATCAACTAACTTACACTCAACTAACTCTAGCCCATAAGCTTATTCTAAACCCCTCCCTCTGTCCCTCCCTTTCCTCTGCCTTTAAAATGCACCTACCTAACAGAGTTCTAAGATCAAATAATCAAAATCTACTAGAAGTGCACAAACCTACTCATCCCCCAGGCAAAAACCTTCTCTCCTTCAGCCTCACTCGCCTCTGGAACTCCCTACCTCCACCCATCCGCACCACCTCTAACCACTCTACCTTCAAAAAGTCTCTTTTCTTATATCTAGCATCACAGTGGGAATGCTCTTGCTCCGACCCTACATAACTAACTCTACCTAATTTCTTTCAGTATCACACCCTACTTTTATTTAGTTACTATGTTTGTTCTCTAATCTGTATTGCTATTCACATTTGTTCTATTACTAGCATGTTTCTTTCAATGTATTAACTGTTATTATTGCTATTCTGTATTTGATAAGTTGTATTTTTATTACTGCCTACATAGTATTAATATCTCTCTGTACCTACATTGTCACTGTCAAATGTTGAATGTACATTTTGTCTTGGAGCTTTTCTCCCCAGGACTCCATTGAAAACGGGTTCTTTTTGGCCCAATGGACTATCCTGGTAAACCAACTGCAATAAATAAATACATAAATAAATAAATAAATAAATATCACAGTCAAAGGAGGCAGCAGAACACAGCAGTAAAATTCAAGAATTTAATCCCAGAAGAAACAGTAGAACAAACAGTAAGCGCTTTCGCAGCAGCAGCTGCTTCATCAGACAAATAAAGATCCAAACTGTAATACTTTTAAACAGCAAAGCTGCCAATTAGCATGCAAAAACAATTAGGAATTAACAAGAGCCCTTAAAGCCACACCAAAGAATGCAGCTCAAAGCTCATTGTATAAACACAAAAACATTTTATTCATAAAAACATATAAAGCATTTCATTCAACAGCCAAAAAATGCAGCTCAGAACTCATTACATAAACATGAAAACATTTCATACATAAAAGCATATAGAACATTTCATTCATAAAAATATTATAAAAATACTGAACATAATTAATATCTATCTGGCTAAGGGCCTATTCATTAAAACTGGTTTAAAAGAAAATTTATCATTGAGGCCTTTCCCCATATTAGCTTTCATTCTAATAATCCAGTTCAATTCTTTGCTTTCTGCCTTAGTTCTATGTGGGCCCCCCTTATACCCACATTGACTGTTTCAACAGCCATGAACTTAAAATTGTGCTGAGCACCTAGTAACATGATGTGTTTAGATAAAGCATTATTCTCAGCTCTCCTGGAGATATCTAGTTCCACCTTAAATGCTGAGAAACCACATACTGAACATAGCGTGAGGGAGGTACCCTCAGGCTTACGTGCATGCCCTTTACCTGCGGATGACATCAGCACTAATTCAGCTAGTGTGTCGGATAATGGAGCACAAAGGGAGGATTCTTCCCATACAGTGGCAACTACTTGTGCTCCAACTCTGCCGTTTAATACAAATGGCTTGTTGTCCAACCCTCTTCCCATTCGTACGTCTAATTTTTACGAACGACCTTTGGGGAGAGCACAATTCAAGAGGAAGGCATCGGCCGAAGAAGGGACTCCGTTAACATTGAAGAAGATGTGGGAACAACGCTAGTTTGGAATTTATCTAGTCATAGATTAACGGCCATTGAAATGAACCTTCTAAACAAAGGTATGAGTTTCATATCAGCTACGAAAATGACTCTAATTGAAAACATTATAGAACTTAAGACTTTTACTAGAAATGTCAGTTTAAAGATGTTTTTTAATGATTCATATGGCTCTAGTAATAATAATGCTAATATTTTTAGGAAAACTAGTTGCTTTATACCACCTAAAGTTGATGCTATTGAAGTTTTTGAAAAAGCATGCATTAGGGACATTTATGCATTCTATGAAAACAGCAATACAAAGACTTTTTGTAACATGTCAGTTAATGAGAGGTTAGCTCTAGAACAATCGTTAACATGTCAGTTAATGAGAGGTTAGCTCTAGAACAATCGTTAGCATGTCAGTTAATGAGAGGTTAGCTCTAGAACAATCGTTAACATGTCAGTTAATGAGAGGTTAGCTCTAGAACAATCGTTAACGTGTCAGTTAATGAGAGGTTAGCTCTAGAACAATCGTTAACATGTCAGTTAATGAAAGGTTAGCTCTAGAACAATTGTGTCAGGATTCTACCTTGAGCTTTAGACCAGCAGACAAAGGTGGATGTCTGGTAGTTATGGATTATACATTTTACAAGGATGCAATGTATACCATGCTCAATGATCCATTAGTTTATATTCCATATACAATGCAACAGGTTGAACAGTCTATTAGTAGAGTGTATAATGAATTGTTTGAATGTCTGCAACTTGGACATATTAGTCTTGATCTTTTTATTTTATTATACAAGAACCAACTTTGCCTACTATACAGGGCCTCCCTAAAATACATAAGCTTGCCAGTAAACCCCCAATGAGACCAATAGTAGCTGGAAGGGGGTCGCGCACTGAACCCCTTTCCATCTATGCTGAACAACATTTGAAACCAATCCTAGCTAAGAACTGTTATATTTTAAAGGATACTGAACAGTTCCTTAGGGACTTGTTTACTCACTTACAAGTTAAACCACCTGTTGCTGGCTGCATTATGACAGCATTAGATGTGAAATCCCTTTTTACGTGCATACCTAATAACATAGGGATAGAGATGTTGGGAGACTATCTAAAGCAAGATGGCACTTATGAGATCCATAAGATAGATTTACTGTGTATGCTTCTGGAACTTATTTTTGACAATAACATTTTTATGTTTGAAGAAGGTATTTTTAAACAAAGGGATGGCGTAGCTATGGGCACCTCTTGTGCCAATAGCTACGCCAACCTCGTTATGGCAAAATGGAAGGAAATGCATATCATACCTCAGCTCAAGCCTGGACAGGTTGTTTTTTACAGGAGATTTGTTGATGATCTTTTCCTCTTGTGGGAGGGTACTGGTGATGAGCTGTCTCAATACATTGGCCAACTCAACAGTAATACTGACTTTCTTAGTTTGACAGCCAGTAGCTCTACTGTAAGTATGAAATTTCTTGATGTTAAGATTACCAGGGGACTTGATGACGCTTTTATTTCTGAAATCTATAGGAAAAGTTGCCATAGGAATACGTTTGTCCACAGACAGAGTATGCATCCTGGGCACATTTTTAATAATGTTGTGACAGCACAGATGTTAAGAACATCCAGATTGACAGCAGGTGACTCTACTTTCGCTTGTGAATTGAAACATATGGAGCGGCGATTCTTTGAGAGGGGTTATAATAAGAAAGAAATTAGCTTGGTTACAGCTCGAGCATATACATCTAGAACTCAGGAGGGTAAGCCATATTTCTCTTCACCCACTCAATTTTGCAAACAGAAAGTGACCAACTGTAAGCTGAGAGTACCAGTTACTAATGCCAGCAACATTAGATTGTTGAAGGACATCTATGCTAAACACTGGGATATACTTAGATCTAATGAGAGAGTGGAATCAATAGTAGGAGAAGCTCTGAGCTATATGTATAAGAATAAGAGATCACTTAAGAAATTGCTATGTTATCCAAAGTTTAACTCCAATACTGATACACAGCTTAATATTGGTACATTTCCTTGTCGGGCATGTAACTACTGCCATTTGATTGACAGTAGTGCTGCATCTGAACATCCAGATATGCATAAAAAGATGTTTGTTCAGAGCCAGAGCTAACTGTAACACAGTGAATCTAGTTTATTTAGCCGACTGCACGGTTTGCTACTGTTTCTACATTGGGATGACAACACATAGGCTATGAGACAGAATGAGGGAGCATCAATTTGATATCTCCAGAAGAGTTGAGAATAATGCTTTATCTAAGCACATCATGTTACTAGCTGCTCAGCACAATTTTAAGTTCATGGCTGTTGAAACAGTCAATGTGGGTATAAGTGTGGGGGGGGGGGCACATGGAACTAAGGTAGAAAGCAAAGAATTGAACTGGATTATTAGAATGAAAGCTAATATGGGGAAAGACCTCAATGATAAATTTTCTATTAAACCAGTTTTAATGAATAGGCCCTTAGCCAGATAGATATTAATTATGTTCAGTATTTTTATAATGTTTTTATGAATGAAATGTTCCATATGCTTTTATGTATGAAATGTTTTCATGTTTATATAATGAGTTCTGAGCTGCATTTTTTGGCTGTTGAATGAAATGCTTTATATGTTTTTATGAATTAAATGTTTTCGTGTTTATACAATGAGCTTTGAGCTGCATTCTTTGGTGTGGCTTTAAGGGCTCTTGCTAATTCCTAATTGTTTTTGCATGCTAATTGGCTGCTTTGCTGTATAAAAGTACTACAGTTTGGATCTTTACTTGTCTGATGAAGCAGCTGCTGCTGTGAAAGCACTTACTGTTTGTTCTACTGTTTGTTCTGGGATTAAATTCTTGAATTTTACTGCTGTGTTCTGCTGCCTCCTTTGACTGTGATATTGTATGATTTATTTTTTGGAGGACCAATTTACCTACACCATAGTCTTTGTTTTATATTTCCAAGATAAACTGCATAAAAAGTATTTTCTTGATCCCCACTGCATGTTTTATTTATGTAATGCTTTCCTGGGAAAAACGTTTACTGAGTTGTTGAAATGTGTGAAAGATATTTTAGTGATTAAATCCGCTCTGCCCTACAGTGTTATGAGTGAAATGCTTTCAGCAGTTCTCCATTATGACCTGGCTGAATGCCTCCGTAAGTTCTTATGGGTTTTTACTGGATCTCTGGTCTCTTCTGGTATATCAGAAAAATGCCAGTAGGTAAAATGGCGATACTCCAAATGCTTGTGTGTGTGTAAACCCTACAATCGCTGATATTCTGTCCAAAATTGATTCAGTGTCTTACACATTGCATTCGAGGATAGCTTAGCACTTCCTCACATAAGCATAATGTGGCTATGGGGAAATGAATGACCAAATGAATGAAAGTAGAAAATAAACTATTTATTTTATCTCTGCACTGGATAAGTATAGCTCATACATTTGCTAATTAAAGACAATATGAAATTGAAATACTTTGAAGGAAATTGAAATATTATAATCATAAATCAAAGTAATCTATGTTGTTGTTTCGGCTTTTTCCCAGTAAGGGGTCACCACAGCGGAACTCTGGTCTGCTAATGATTGGCAGTAGATTTTTTTACAAAATGCCAAGGTGCCAGCTCGATGCCCAACCTTCAACAAAGGCATGCCCATTTACACACACATGTCTTTCGAACGCTACCCAACCACGGGGAGGACATGCAGACTCCACACAGAAGGCACTCCCAAGCCAAGCCGAGAATCGAACAGGAGAACCTCTTGCTGTGAGGTAACAATGCTACCACCATACCACCATGGCATCTAAATCAAAGTAATCTATAAATAGTAATAAACAGCCCAAATGTATCCTTACAGGCACATGGTATATACATGCAGTATTTTATTGTAATAATGATTTTTGCCTAAATATAGTTGCCTGCCATCTCAAGTAACCTCACAAACAACAAGGTACAAATAGAATAGATTATGCTAACATAAAAGAACAAACAAGTGTGTTGAGAGGCTAAGCAAACAAAGGAAATATTTAAAGTAAATGCTGGAAAAATATGAGAACACTGTTGTATGCAGTATTAAACAAAGACAATCCGTGCATTTGTAGTCATTGACAAGAAAATATCTGCATTTAGTTTCAAAACCCAAGTACTAATAAACACATCATGATGTGAAATTATACACCAGATACAGAATGTGCACTTCATATATAAAACTATCAAAGAGATTTTGCCAAATGTAATAAATAAGGAGATTTCAAGTTCTGAATCATCTAATAATTCACTCCTACATACCAGCTTTTTTATGATTTTACATAAGTTGCAGTTTTTGGTCTTGTTCAGGATGAGTAAGTCTAGATGACCTGCAAGTTCCATATACAAGAAGTACTTTTGTTATTATTAAGAGATA
>NC_056738.1:134046165-134051165 GCF_019279795.1 Protopterus annectens
AGAAACAAACAGTGAGCGCTTTTGTGGCACCAGCCACTTCATCAGACATTTAACAAATGATGTATTGCAGCATTTATACTGAGCTCACATACTACAACAATTAAGCAATTAATACTTAAAGCCATACATCACATAAAAACTGTAAAAAACCATAAAACAAATTAAAATGGCATGTAGAATAACACAGCATATTATAAAACGTCATAAATAGGGCTACCTAATTCTTATTACTTTAATTCCGTATTTCTTTAGGTCCCTGCTCACTAAAATGGGTTTAATATTAATTTTATCATTCAAGCCTTTTCCAGTATTAGCCAGTAGCCTTATAATCCACTCTAATTCCCTTGTTTCAACCCTATTTTTGACATCCCCACCTCTTTCAGTGTCATACACCTTATCTATTCCTAAGAATAGGAACTTATGTACCTCCCCATACTCCTTAACGTGTCTCACTAATGCATTTGTCTCAGCTCCTCTTGCAATATCACACAAGTGTTCCCTCATCTGGTCCCTTAGTCTTTGGGTTGTCAAGCCAACATAAAAGGCAGAACAGATATTACAGTGTGCTAAATACACAAGATTGTTACTGTTGCAACCAGCTAATTTTTTAAAAAATAACCTCCTTCCTCATATCTGGTTGTAAAAATTTACCACTAGTGTCAATGAATGCACAAAAATTGCATTTATTGCATGGGAAAGTACCATATCTATCTGCATCTTCTCCCCTTACATTGATGGACTAAAGTCCGCAAAGTAATCTCTTTATAGATTTCTTATTTTTAAAAGCAAACCTTGGGGCTTCTCCCGCCAGTCATTTCACATCATCATCAGTACATATATATTCCAGTTCTTCCAATAAACATCTTGTAGAGATCTAACATTACTGGAATAAGATACCTGCACTCTCAAGGGTTTCTAGGTATCAATCTCAGCATTTACCATACTGTCTATCTCTGAGAAATAGGGCTTACCTACTCCTCCCCTCAACTCAGATAGACCAACCAACACATCCTGGACCTCTTTTCCAGTGTACCCTCTTTGTGTGAACCTATCCTTCATATTTTTTAACTCTTCTTAATAATTAGCTTGATTGGCTGTCAGTCTCGATGTTCTCAGACCCTGACCTTTAATAGTATTCTTAAAAATATGCCTCGGATGCATTCTCTGTATATGGAGGTAACTATTCCTATAGCACTCTTTCCTATAAATTTCGGTTTCCAATATACCTCTGCTCCTCTGGAGTATTTTCACATCCAGAAAGTCTATAGCATCATATGAGTACTTCATTGAAATTTTAAGGAAACTAGTACTATTATCCAGCCTATAAAAATGCTGAAAATGATGCTACATCACCTCCCCATAAAATAAAGAGATAATCCATGAATTTCCTGTAAAACTTCAGGTGCCCTCCCATCTCATTAAGTAGGAATTCCTTTTCCCACATAGCCATAACAATATTGGCATAGCCATTTGCACATGAAGTGCCCATGGCTACGCCATCCTTCTGTCTATAAATGCTCCCTTTAAACAGAAATATATTATTTTCCAGAATTAACTCCATCGATAATGGTAGTAAATCAATAGTCTGGGCATCATACGTTCCATCCTCCATCAAATACTGTTTAAAGAGTTCTACACCTTTATCATTGGGAATAACCGTAAACAGAGATTTCACGTCAAGAGTGATCATAAGCCATTTCTCTTCAAAATTTGATTCACTGGTATAAGCATACAGATCTTTTAAAAATTGTTTGGTGTCAATTAATATGAATGGATTCTTTCTCAGTACATTCTTCAAATGATGTTCTACGAAGATGGAGAGGGGTTCCGTGCACCATCCCCTTCCTGAGACAATAGGTCTCATGGGGGGTGCCCTAGGATGTTTATGAATCTTGGGGAGCCCTTGTATAATAGGTACAACTGGTTTCTCTATTGTAAAGTATTTAAATAACTCTAAGCTGATGACATGACACTATAAACATTCAAAGAGTGCATTGTGTATTAACATACTGCTTTTAAATACCTGCTGATGATCTACTTTCTGATAAAAAGCAACATCATTCAACATCCCAAGCATAGTTCCTTTATAGAAATCATAATCCATCACTACTAAAGAGCCACCTTTATTGGCAGGTCTCACACCGATGGAATGATCCTCACACAGAAAATCTAAAGCTGTTTTTTCTTCTTTGCTCAAAATGTTAGAGGCAGCACTATCATGTAACTTATAGATTTCTTTTATACACGCTTTCTCAAAAGTCTCAATTGCGGCATTGTTAGCAGGTATATAACTGTTAGGTTTCTTAAAGACATTTATATAATCATTACCAGCATTCATATTATCAAACTGACTCTTTAACATTAGATTTCTAGTAAACATCTTAAGCTGTATAATATTATTAGTCACATCCATTCTACTTGCTGGTATAAACGATTTTTCTTTATTTAGTACATTTAATTCATGTTCTGTCAAAGTCCGCTATGATATATTCCACACTAATGGACATTGACCTGCTGCCACATTCTCTTGAGCATCAAGGGCTGCTCCTCCTCTACAGACACCTTCCATTTCATTTGTCCTCTGCTTAGGGAACGGTTTCGAAAATTTTGAGTGCGTATAGGATATAGTGACAAAGGAGCCATGCTACCGACTGGGGCAGACGAAGGATGACTACTATAAGTTATGATGGATGAACTGTGGTCAACATGCTTACTGCGAGCTCCTCTATCAGGCTTTTCCATCACACTTTGAGCCACAGAATCAGAGGAGGGTGTGGCTTGAATTGATACCATCTCGTTAGCGTTCTCTGCTACGTCTCTCATTTGAGGACTAACAAGTTCAGTAGGTTGCTTGGCAACCATTTGCAGCTCAGTATACTGAGTATTACTATTGCTGTTTACAGTATTGTTACATTCTTTGGACAAGCAAAGACACGCCCACTAGAAAAGTCTTGCAAATCTCTTTGAACTTTCTTCTTTTTGTACCCCAATAACTGTTGGTCGTCTGCAGTTATAAGTTCCAAAACATAGTCGAGTTTCAAGTCGACAATGGCATGTGGGTACTTCTCATACAGTTCTGTTTGCATTTTGCAGATGCTGGAAGTTAAATTAAGTTCTTCTGACTTAAAGTAATCTATTAACAGCTGCATATAATTGCGGCTGGCATCTAGGTTAATTTGCTGTCATTTCAATAGCAAATCTTTATACATAGTTCCATACGTGGGCATTTTCAATCTTCAGCTTCATGCAGGCTTCAAAATAAAGCCTTTGTGATTGAAGTCGTTTCAGCTTATGTAGGTCATTCTCCAATTTAAATAAATATTTTCTCATCGCAGCAACAACATACTCACTGTTCTCTTCATACTGCAGGTTGTGCACTAAAGGCTCAACCTCTAACAGAGGATTGTTTATAGCCTCAAGAAGTTCGTGCAAATTCCTCTGTATAAATTTCCTTCAATTCCCATTGTCAGTAACATAATCCAATTCTATATTTAGGGTATTCCCCTCAGCCATGTCCAGCACCACTCGTAGTAAAATGCACAATCCACAATAAAAAACAAATGATGCTGGCAAATATCACCTCCAAAACAGTCAATTGATTAATGAAGTAACAAATAAGGAGGTATCCAACCACGGCTTTATAAAACAGTGATTTTAATGAAAGAAACCAACAGTGAGCACTTTCTTGGCACCAGCCACTTCATCAGACATTTAACAAATGATGTATTGCAGCATTTATACTGAGCTCACATACTACAACAATTAAGCAATTAATACTTAAAGTCATTCTTCTTCTTCTTTTGGCTTTTCCTGGTCAAGGGTCGCCACAGCAGAACTCCGGTCCGCTAATGATTGGCAGTAGATTTTTACGGTGCCGAGTTGCCAGCCCAACACCCAACCTTCATCAAAGGCACACCCATTCAAGCATGTCTTTTGAACGTCACTAGACCATGGGGAGGACATGCAGACTCCACATAGAAGGTGCTCCAACCGAGAATCAAATGGGAGAACCTCTTGCTGTGAGGTGAGAACGCTACCATTGCACCACCGTGGCTTAAGCAATTCACATAAAAACTGTTAAAAACCATAAAACAAATTAAAATGGCATGTGGAATAACACATCATATTATAAAACTTCATAAATAGGGCTACCTAAGTTCAAGGAATTACTCAGAGCTCTAGCACCCCAAGAAGATAAAAAAAATAGTTGGAGTTGAAGAAGAATGGCAGTGCCTCAAAACAGCATGTGATAGGACTACAGAAGAGATATGTGGCTGAGCCAGGTATGTATGGAAATAAGGTACATAAGGAAAGCTGGTAGTGGAATGCAGAAGTCCAGAAAGTGATTAAAATAAAGAAGGAGTGTAGGAAAAAATGGGAAACAGAAAAGACCGACCAGACTAGGAAGAAATACTGGTTGGCTAACAAAAAGCTAAGAAAGGAATTGCAATAGCAAAGAATAGGGCATCAGAGGCACTCTACCCACTTCTGGAAAGTGACTCAGTAGATGGTACAAAGAAACTATATCAGGCAAAGATAGAAAGATAAAGGAGATACACAGACACCCTTCATAAGGGATGCCAACAACATCCTGCTTACCAGTCCACAGGATATCAAAGGCAGATGGATGGAGTATTTCCAACAGCTTCTGAAAGAAGAAAACACCACAGAAACTGTACTACCCTAGAAACAGCCTATGATGAGGGAAGAGGAGGAGCCCACCTTAGAAGAAGTAAGAACAGCACTAAGGAAAATGAAGTCAGGGAAAGCACTGGCCTTAGATGACATCACAGCAGATAAGATAAAGATGCTGGATGAGATAGGGAGAAGTGGCTCCTGAGGGAACTCATAGCAGTCCGGCGAGAAAGGCGTATCCCAGATGATTGCAGAATAAGCATACTCATGCCAGTGTACAAGAACAAAGGGGACAATCACAACTGTGGCCAATACAGACGCATTAAACTACTATCACATTGCATGAATGTTCTGGAAAGGGTGAC
>NC_056738.1:134056165-134074563 GCF_019279795.1 Protopterus annectens
CCTTTTGGGATGTACCTTACCCGACACCTGCAGCAATTAGAAAGACCGCAAAAGTATCTCACCAAGAGGATCAAGGGTCTCAAACAGATGCCATATGCTGCTCGGTTAAAAGCTCCAGCTCTACTCAGTTGCATACCGCCTACTTGAGGTGATCTATGCCTGACATACAAAGCTATGTCAAATCCAGAATTAATGGACATGCTCCACCTCAGTAAATCTAAATCCCTTAGAGCCACACGCTCGAGGGACTTGAACCTCAGCACAGAAATAAATAGAACTTGCTGGAGGGACAGGTTCATAACCCAGAGGCTCCCTTTGCTCTGGAATAGAATTCCAGTTCATGTGAGACAGAGCACCTCACTGAATCTCTTCAAGAAGAATCTCAATAAGTGGATGGGGGATCGTAGGTTTGTCCCAGGGATTACTCCCGTGTCACTATTAGACAGAGGCACAGAAAACTAAACCTTAAAAAGGGCACAGTATACTCAAATCAAGTGGTGGCGTAAGCTATACAGAATCGGGCTAGGCTTATAATTGCCCCAGGGCAGATAGCCTAGTATGAACCTATGAACCTATGACATGGCAAAAATATAAGACAAAATGAGGAACATTCTTTGAATTCGGAGACAGTGACAGGTATGCAGTACACTTGATGACTATTAAACAACACTCTCTGATCTGGTGTGACAGTACTAGTGTCACACGATGAATTGTCATTTGATGAAATCAGTGTAAAACTAGTATTGCTATGGCTTATGATTTTTGCGTGTGTGTGTGTGTGTGTGTGTGTGTGTGTGTGTGTGTGTGTGTGTGTGTGTGTGTAAAAGACTAGCAATCTGGCTATAATCTTTTCACTTTCTACCACAAACACCATCTGTGCTTCTGTGTGTAGGGGTCAAGGCTGCAGTGTATTTAAAAGTAACAAGGTGACCATAATTTCTTCCACTCACCATCACAAACACAGAACTTACACAAAATAAGTGGCTATCTGGTTTGGCAGGAAGAGTATGCACCATAGTAGAGGTGGCGAGTAGCATTTCAATCTCACATTGTTTTGCTCTGCTTGAGTTTTTGGCTGTGTCTTTTTGAAGTTTCGTGCCTTGCCTGTCTATCTTTGTCTGTCCATGTGTTCTGGTTTCCTGCAGCATCTCAAAGATATGCAGTAGGTGAACCGACATTCCTCCAGTTTTCTTGAAGGTGAACACACATCCAAAACTGTATAAATGGATTTTGGACTGATCGCCTGTAGTCTCAAAAGTACCCATTCTAAAACAGCCCTGCTCAGACATGTGTAGAGAAAGTTATTGTTGTTTGTGTTGGGAACTAGGATGGCATGATCATTACTACTTTAATTTTTACTTGTGTTGAGGCCGAGGACAGTGTAGTTAGTCATGGTTTCTTATACTTTTCTCACAGACAGAGGTGTGCAAAGAAAGTTATTATAGCCTATGTTGGGGGCAGTGTACTGTCTAGGAGCAACAAGTTGGAATATATTATTATGACCATTATTTTTTCACTTTCCTTAAAATTACACATCCGGCATATGACCTTTAGGGGGGCAGGGGGTGAGAAGTGAGGAGGCATGCTATGTATAGTTATGACAGTAGTCATTTGAAATACATGACTGTGGGCATTGTAACCCCTGCTTTCACCCCAATTTAACTCCAGAGGCATGTGCAGACAATGGTTGTCTTTTGGGAGGGGTGGTAAGCAGGCAGTATTCCCAGATAGGTTTCATTTACCCTTTTAAACATTTGTTTTATTTTATTGTGAGTTACTATTTTGAAGCTTTAAACATTAAGCCTTGGACACAACTTATGTCTTCCTTGAAAGAAAAAAATAAGATTGAAATTCTTTTTTTTTACTCATGATTTTTCTTCGGTCCAAAGGTTGTGAAAATGTTGTAAAATGCATTTCACAGCATCTATAACTATATGGTGTTTGGGGGCCTGTGTGTTTCCAACCCAACTGGGTTTAATTGTTATTTCCTGTATAGTTATTCCTGTGCTGTCTTGGTCAGTAAGAAGTGTTGAAAGGATGGAAGAAAAATTAAAGTTGAACTGCAACACTGAATTCCTTTCCTTAATCATAATTTTTGTTGAAGCTATCTTTAAATGACAAGGTTGTAAAAAAAACTTAAAATGCACTTCTGAGCATATAAAAAGTCATATCTCCTTGAAAAGGCTAAACAGTAATGCAAAATATGACAAAAAGAAGAAAAAGTAATATATGCGGTGTGGGGAGCATAGAATGGAGGGAAAACAGTAAGGAACACTGGTGGATGTGTAGGGTGGAGGGTGAAACAGTAGGCAGTGGGACTTACTATGAAGCCCTTTGCCTACAGCACCATTTCACCTACTGCCAGCCGTTTTTATTACAATGTATCATCAATGCAATTCAATTAAAGTCACTGTAAATGCCCTTCTGTAAAACTGGCAATATAATGTGGCACACAGGCTTGTCAATTTGGAACAGCATTGTAGCTACAGCTCAGTCTGTGGTTAGGTCTTCTAAAACTTTGCAGCATGGTCTAATATTTTGCTTAGAAGGTGTAGCAGTGACCGGATGATACTTAGACTAGAAGCGACCAGGGGCCCCAACATTATACTTGCTGGGAGCCCCAAAAATGCTAACACTTGCCATGCAGACTGGGAACAATCCTACAGCCCATTCCTTCCCACATGGGAATCCTTATCAGCCCTTCCCCTCTCTAGCAAGAGTCATGTAGTAGAAAATGGACCAGCTTGCTGATCCTAGGGTTGACCTTTCTTCTCCCCATTGGTAGCAGCAGCCCCCTTTGGCAGCTCTTCAAAGCCCACTACTGCTGCCTACCAAGATGAAGCATGCCTCAGCATGTTGAATTTCACACAGTTTTACTGGTGCTAAGCAGCATGACAGCATGGGCTTGGTGGCATAAACTTTAATGAGTAATGCCTAGTACCCCCACTAGGCGTCACCCTTGTGCCAAGCCAGAGCCACCTTTCCTCACTGGGATATGCAAGCAACTGTTGCTCTCTCCCATCCTTCCTGTCCTTTTCCTACAGACATCTGAAGTGTTACTCAAATTCATATTGCCTGTCACACAATCAGAGCTTTATCCCTGTATGCCAAGGATCTGGCTCATAGGATCCTTTCATAATCTCCTAGGACTTCCTGACTAAATTTGTGGGGTTTTTTTCATCTGAACGTCTACTGTAGTATTCTGCTACTACTGTAATGTCCCCTCTAAGCCATTTTGATACAACCTGACTCATTTGCTATGTTTTACTCTGCATAGAATCCAACTTAGTAAATTATTGTAAGCCTTGTATACTTTTATATATCTCTACAATTTGTTGTATTTTACAGCAATCAGTTTAGATTACCACTGTAACCCTTGTTGAATGTTTTTACATACTGACTCTGTAAAACATATTTTAACATATGTATACAGTGTACAACTTTCATTAATCTACACTAAAAATCTTTGTAATAATGATGTTTCTGTACTCCTTGTTGAAATAACATGTACTGTTGATGCAAAAAGAGCCCAGGTTATGGATGAAAAGGATTGGCTGACCAGCTCACCTAACTGGTTAACCATCTAGAAAAAAATACAATAAAATACTATCTGGAAACTATTGACCCTCCTAGAAATAGTTTTGTGTGTGTGTGTGTGTGTGTGTGTGTGTGTGCGTGCGTGCGTGTGTGTGTGTGTGTGTGTGTGTGTGTGTGTGTGTGCAAAATAATCTTGGTCAAGCTTTAACTACAGCTGGTACGTTTACACTGGAAGACACAATTGGCTCATTCCCATGTGGGGGAAATCCTTGGCGGGGACACCGATTATAACTCTGATCTGCAGATGCATTATAGTGTGGGAGGTGTCAGCTATTACCTCAAGCAGCATTGCAAGTCTACTATATGCTCTTAAATTCTGTCAACCATCATTATATTACTTGGTGCTAGTGGTGTGGATTTAAATCCTGTGCCATCATATATAAATTGTTAACAGTGGTGTGGATTATGAGACCATAGCCCCTAGCCATTGCATACTGACAGCTTTACTGTAGTGGTTCTCAGTGCAGAGATTGCACAAAACAATGTAATCTATCCCCATATGATCTCAGTGTCAAATGTGCACTGAAAAAAACTGGAGCTAGAGCTGGGAACAACACATCTTGAAGCAGCTGGGAGAATAAAACAGCTTCAGATGAAAAAGTGCTACAGGAGAGAGAAATAGTGAGGACAGAGAGAAAGAGATCAAGAGCAGACAGAGAAGTCAGCAAAAACAGAGCAACACTGAAGCTACACAGAGGAGGAAGGAGTGAGAAGAAAGAGAAAAACAGTGGCAGCATGATAAAGGGAAGATGGCTTTTGTCAAAGGCACTTGAGCAATGGGGGATGAAATCTGAGGCCCAGATGCTGAGAAAATGCTAATTTGGTTCCTCAGTATAAAGAGAAGGTAACTGTTAGTTGTAATCAGGCATTTAATTGCACATCTAATCAGCATCAAATGCATCAGGGCAGTGGATGAGGTTTTTAACTCCTCCACTGATGGGTAAGGTAAGACATGCTGTATCTAAATGTCAGATGTGAATGCCTGGATTATTGTAAAGTCAAAAAATGCTTTACTCCAGAAGCCTGTATGAAAAAGTTTAGTGAACACAAGTGAAAAATAGAGGAAAGTACTAGTACTGTCATTACAGAAGTAACCACGATCATGGGTGGATTAGAAGACATCAAGCTACTATTTTTGAAATGTTAAAAGACCTTATTTATTTATTTTATTTATTTTACATTTGTTGACAGGGCTAGTCTAACTGGATACATGTCCATTTTCAGTAGAAGCCCGGGGAGAAAAGCTCCAGGAATCATATAGAGTTAGTCTAGGTTAAGACAGAGCCATTATAAAAAAACAACAAATTGTTACATAGATGTATTATAAAAACATTGATAGAGGGTAGTACAGAAACAATATAAAAAACATAAATTGTTAAGAATGACATTATAAAAACAAAAACATATATATATATATATATATATATATATATATATATATATATACTTTTTTTTTTTTTTTTACTGTGTATATTTCTCAGTGTAGATAAAAATAACTAGGGGTTTGTGTACAAAAATTATGTAGAAACAGAGAGAGGGAGGAAAAGTATAGGATGTAGGATGAAATGTTAGACTAGGGGAGAAAAGTCAAGGAATAAAGCTCTTGGTATCTTTCTGGAGGATATAAGAGTCTACTAACAGACCTACACTGCAACACTACTGAGAAAATGCACAAAAAGTGTGATCTGTATCCAGCCAGCATGGCATTACTGTACAAGATAGGGTGTTCAGCATTATATGTATGTAGAGGGAATCCATAGGGCAGTCTAAACCTTCACAGCAGGTTTCACAAGCAAATGGAGAACCACAGGCACAAGCACATGCTGAGACCTTGTAAGTACAGTCCAAATGTCCACAGTGACTGGTGGGGAACAAAGGCCGTGTGAAAGAGCTGACGCACAGTACCATGGTAGCGGTGGGTTGGGTAAGAGAATTACTATATCAGAAATAACTACTACTACTTAGCCTGTTGTTACTAGAGAGGAACATTACTTACCCAGACAAACCACTAAAGTTAGGGTCATGGAAGAGAGACAGTCTCAGGTGCCATTGGCCAGGATTCAGTTTAGGAAGCCAGGGCAAAGAAAAAAAGTTTGTAGCAGCTAATGGTATCATAGCAGATGTTGTAATAGGTAATGACTGATTACACAGAACTTTGTATATATGCAGGTATGTATATATATATATATATATATATATATATATATATATATATATATATATATATATATATATATATTTATATAGGGGGGGGTGGGCAGTAATAGAAGCCCGAACCTGATCTGACAGAATTTTTCAGGAAGGAGGGACTTCACAAGACAAACTTCAGATAAGCATCACTCTCAGATTTTGCATTATAAGACTTGAAGGAAACAGCAAGGAGCCTGCCTATGGGAAAAGGGGTTACTGTATATAGAATGGACTCCTAAATAAAGACACAATACAGCAGCTGCAGTCTCAATGGTCCACCACAGGACAATACTTCACTTCTAGACATATCTCATGATTTTACTTTATTTTACTTTGTTTGTATTTGCTTTCTGGAGTACAGCACCAATCTCCATTGACCTTGTTCGTACTCAGCTTGTGAGTGGTATCTGTTTAAGTCAAGTGACTTGCTCAAAGTCACACAGTTAGGCAAAGGAGGCTGAGGGAATCAAACCTTACACCACTGGACCACAGGTAACCCCTTTAAGGCCACTTGGTCATAAAGCATACTAAAAGGAGGCTTATGCAACACTTGTACTGTCCATGCTTTGCAAAGGACATGACAGACTACTGCAAAACATATGAGCAGTTCCATAAGGTTGGCAAAGCAGGACACAAAGCTAAGGCTGCTTTGGTGGCATTGTCTGTTATCAAGGAATTTTTTGCGGAAGGTAGCTATGAATACTGTGGGTCCTCTTAGTACCCAAATATAACATGTAAGAGGTCTATCATGGTAATGGTAGACTTTGTAATTAGTTGCCCTGAGGAGTTTGCTTGATCCTCTACTGAGGCAGATAAGGTGGCAAGTGCTTTGTTAGAAATTTTCAGCATGACAGGTTTTCCCCAGGAAATACTTATGGACAGAGGAGATAGCATGTTAGATATGATAACTTTTTTGTCAAAGAACTCTAGGGTAAAGCAGCTAAAAAACACCCTTTACCATCCCCAAATAATATGGTACACAGGTTTAACCATACAGTCAAGATAATGCTAAGATCATCTGAACCAATTTAAATAGTGGGACAAGTACTTATCACCTCTATTTTTGCATGCAGGAAGGTGCCTCAACAGTCCACAGGTCTTTTGATATTCAAGCTACTTTATGTTCAGAGGGTGAGGTGGTGTCTAGAACTAAGTTGTGATTTGTGGAGGGGGTGAATGTGATGCCCACAGAGTCTGTTGTGATACAAGTGCTAAAACTTTGGGCAACACTTATGGAGCTCATGGGGTTTGCACAGGAGCACCTAGCACAGGCACAACAGCAGAAAAATGCCTGATAGGGAAAGTCTGACAGCCTAAGAATCTACAGTCATACAAAAGGCATGATGATTATTCCTGTTTGATAGAATAAGTCGATGGCAGCATGGCAGTCTCCTCTCACTGCTGTGAGGAAGGCACGTGAGGTCAGTAATGTGGTGGAGTCCCAGGCAGTAGGCAGAAACTTAAACTCTACTGTATTAACATGATGAAGTCCTACCATGACACAGGGACACTAGTACTTAGCATATGCAGTAGGTTAAAGAGAAATCAGAAGAGGAAATCTGGTGGTAGATCTCTCCATTGAGTCAGACACTGATACTTATCTGAATGGGGTAGTACTGTCACAGCAGATATCCCCCACCCAGGATCAGGAAATCACATTACTACTACAGGAATTGGATATCCTCACTACTGAGCCAGGGTATATCTGACTAGTAGAGCACCATGTAAGCATAAGAACCCAATGGTCAATCAAACAGACTTCTTGTAGGATGCCAGAGTAAGTCAAGTAAATGATGAGGGGGGAACTTCATGAGATGTTGAAACTAGGGTAATCCAGGAATCCAATGGCCTCTGGGTCTCACTGGTAATGTTGGTAAAAAAAGATCTGCATTTTTCACACTTGGAATCATTGTAGACTCCTTGGTCCCAACTAAAAATAAATTGTCAGCCAGCATCATGCAATTTAGGCACTGTCTAAGGAATCCATGTGCAAGTGGGCTTTAAATGCAGAGTTCAAGTGTTTCCAACATCTTCTGATTTAGGAGAATACAAAAAATTGGGAAGCAGAGGTTGGACAGTTTTAAATACTATAAAGAAATTATATTATTCACTTACTCTTCACCACAAGTAGGTGATAACAAAAATCTGTCTATGAAGTGTAGGGACAGTATGATTTGAAAGTATCTTTGCAAATCATAAAAATCTTTTGACACAGGTATATTCAAAACTGAGATACAGTGTCTGAAAACTTGATCCCTAGTGGTTAACTCTCTGGGTCTCAATAGATACGATAATGAGAGATTATTCTAAAACCATTACCACTCTTGCATTATTTTTAAAGTTTTCCCAATCAATAACTGATACACTACACAGAAATGGATATGTTGTAGAGTAACTGAAAATAAAATTAATAAACAGTAAAATCATCAGAAGGTGTTTACAAAGATTACACTGTTTTGCTAAAAAAAAAAAAGATCACTATGGCTGACAAGGCCAAGTATGCGTATGGGAAATAACAGTTAAACTGATGATTGTTGAATGATTAAAGCATTTTAATTAAAAAATAAGAAACTTACACTATTTACTTTGTCAGTAAATGCACCATATAGCCAAGCAGACTTTCAAACCATCAGCTGCAATCTAATACAAATAATTTTCAGCGTCAGTTAAGAGAAGGTAATCCTCTAAAGGGCAAACAGGTCAGACTTAATGATGGTAGCTTAATAATACCTGCATAATAATGCAACACACAGATACAAAACAAACTAGTATGTTTACATATTTCCACAGATGTCACTATCCAAAGCTTAGGGAGAAGAATCACTGTATTTTTAAACCGGTTTTTACTGTTCTCTAGCCATATTAATGTTTGAAGCAAATTACAAAGTCTATGTTGATGTTACTAGGTCTGGGAAGTGTAAATGTAACAGACTTTGCTTTATTGTTTTAGTATTCAGAAAATACTTCTGCAAGAAATATTCTAAAATACTTTAGCATGTAGCCACAAACCATTTGTGTCTAAGACTGCACACAGGGTGAAACTGTGACAAGTTACTGATCTAGTAATAAATGAATTGGCCTTGTGTAGCAGACCAGCATAGCTCAGCTACAAGGAATGCACGTTGTTTAGTCTATGTCCTATTAAATTTTCCACATTCAGCCTGTCAAGTTGCACATTATTCATTAAATGAAATTCTGTAATTTGATAAGAATATTTTTCCTTATTCCTTATATTATGCTAGTCCCACTTGTTTCTTATTTAGAATCTGCCATGTTCCTACATAATCTGATTTTTTTGGTTTCTTGTAAACCATCAATAGATGCAGCACATTCTTTTATTTCATGCAGGGGCAATCATCTCTGATGGTAGCATGCATAGCACCATCAATCAAGAGTAAAAGTAAAAAAGTCTGTGTTAGGGAAGAAACAAAACTTAATGCCTCACTGCATAACAGGTTTCTAAACATATCACTCCTCTCTTTTTCTTCTGTCAGTCTGTGTTGGCAAGTGAACTCTAGAAACCCCTGAAAAGAATAATTTAAGACAGGTAATATAGCAGTACTGTACAAATAAGTATCTGTAGCCCAGCAATTTTTGGCCTACCAAGTCTTTCTGCAGCCCAAAAATATGTGGGTTATCAAGTCTTACTGGAATTATGTTCACTATGTGTACAATGTGCATCTTAGTTTAGAGACCACCAAGATGGCTGCACATTGAATAATAGCTTAATTTCAGCTCTCCCAGTGTGAAAAAATAAACTTGGAAGAGAGAGCCAGTAAACTCATATTTTTGGTTAAATTTCAGTACTAAGTGCACTGCCTAGATGTCAGCAAAAATAGAAAATCAGTCACAAAAGGTGAGAAAAAACACTGACTGGGAAGAATTCTGCAGTCGTTCAGCATAAAAGCAGTGCAAGTTCCAGCTTTGGTGCAAGACATTTTTCTTCTAGGTTAGTTGAAGTCATAAATCAAATATACTCAGTGCTGATTAAAATAAATGAAACACTAAAATAATATATCAACTCAAATAACAAAAGGCTGGAAAAATGGAAGAAGCTTTAAAAAGATATTCAGATAAGGTGATAAAACTGCAAGAATCAGAGGTCAAAATGAAGAAAACACTGACTGAACATGAGAATGCTCAAAAAGTAACTGAATTAGAGGACAGAGGAAGAAGGGAAAATCAGAAATTTTCTGCTGTACCAGAGAGGCTGGAAGGAACAGACTATTAATTTTATGAAAGCACAAATAAGCAACTGGACTGGTATTCCACAGCAGGAGTTGTTAATTGAAAGGGTGCATTGTGTGTAGGCTCCAAACCTGGCCATGAGAAAGCAGCTTAGACTTTTAATAGTAAAGATGCAATACTACTAGCAGAAGGAGTTGATTTTGACAAAACTATGGCAGAAGGACAAAGTACTAAAACTGGAAGACAGTAGACTGTTTGTGGAAAATGAGTACTCATTGTGTAGCAGGCAGAAGAGGAGTAACTTTATTCCACTAATCAGGGAATGTCGAGAAGAAGGTGTGAGATTCAAGCTGCTGTACCCTTTTTCAGAATATTATTTCCTGGAGGGACAACATCATTTTTTGATGCAGAGCACACTAAGGAGGAAATACAAAAGTCTATCCAACAAAAAGTGAGTTATAAAACAGAAGGAGACTCTGCTTCTTGGCTTCTGGTAATAAAGATCACAGAGAAACTGTGCCAGTGAAACCTTTTGCAATGTTTCAAAAGAAAATTCTTGAGATACAGAAAAAAGCACAATAGTTGACTAGAGGAACTTGGAGTAAGTCAGAAATGGAACAGAGACTGGATTTAGGAGATGGAGATCAACAGGAACAAAACTAGCAATTCAGAAATTGACAAATAAATGTGGGATTACAAAACATTAATTATATTTATGAAACATGACAGAACAAGAAAACATGGAAATATTGGACTTTTTTCCTTTGCTAAATTTCTAGGGGACTCTAAAGCATATGCTGTACTTCATGCCATTAAAGTTTGGAAGAACATTTTTAAGGGGGGGAGAGGAAGGAGTTAACTGTTAGTAAAACAAAATTGTGTTCTTAATAGTAGTGTTTTATAATGCATGATATACTCTGCATGATGTAAAGTAAAGTCTTCTTGTTTATTTTCAAGTGTAATGGGGATACTAAAGTAAATAGATTCCCCTGTTTATTTTTCTTTCTCTTTGTTCACTTTTAAGCAATGTAGGCATGGTAACATAAAAAAGAAGAGTCTGGTCAAAAGAGCATGATACAAGAAAAGTGATGTGCTATTTTCACAGTTGCATAGGGGAATGACTGGATTAAGGCCATTGGCTTGATCTAGTAAGTTTTAAGAGAAAGCAAATAAATAAAAAAGAACATTATCTAGCAACTAAATGACTGGTTGTAGAAGCTATGAGATAATGTTTTCTGAAAGCATTCAAATGTCTTCCATTTCTGGGAGAGGAATAAAGATAACACAAAAAGAAACAGCAATTAGTAGAAGCACATGCTGTACCATGCTTCATAGCATGCCTAACCTTCCTTTTAGGTTAACCCAAGTCTGTGAGTGTGGCTGTCAGTCTGGGACAACTGTTCCTATTAGGAGGGTAAAACTTCAATATTTGAAGATGTACACAGTTTTGTGCGTTAGTATTAAGTTAATAGTAATAGGTTTTAGGGGTGTATTGGGCATGGTTTTTTTTGAGGGACTTCAATAAAAAAAGTTTTGTAAGACATAACATAGACTCAAAAGGATATGACAAGAAACAACTTTATGAAAGATCAACCTGCCAAATGTTACTGTACGTATGTAACACAAAAGCTGTAATTTGACATTTAACAAAAAAGCTGTTCCACATAAAAGGTGGGAATAATAACTTTTAAGATAATGACACTTTCTATATTATCTTTAAATGTAAATGGTTTCAAAAATATATACAAAATGAAAGCATAGTGAACTATATTAAAAATGTAGAGTGCAAATAGCTATGCTACAGGAGACACATTTGGAAAGAATTGACATGCAAATTTGATAAACAAACAATTTTAGGATGGTTATTCAGAAGAATAAAAGTACTTATATTAATTGCAAGAGGAGCTCCAACAGTGATAGAACAGGATAAAAAGATAATAATGGCAGATTTGTAGTACTAAGGGGCTACTGGCAAGGGAGGAGGATTTCACTGGCATGTATTTATATTACACCTAAAATTGCTATAATGGAGCTTAAGAAAACTCTTGGAGAAATTATCAGCTTTCAGCAAGGAATATTAATTAGTTGTGTAGTGGTGAATAATGGAATTTGATTTGCAGTACGGAAGATGTATCTGTATCTGGAGTCCGAGAAGGGAAATATAACAAAAGAAGACAGAGTTTGAAGAACTTTATGAACATATTTGGCATGGAAGATGTGAATTTAGTAGTAGCACTTTGGACTGAATTTACATATTATTCTCCAAGATACAAAAACTGGTCTGAATTAGACAGAACACATATTTCACAGGAACATGTGCATTTAATTGAAAGTTTTGATATGTATTCAATAACTATTTCAGATCACATGCCAATAATAACTAAAATAAAAATGCAGAGTAATGAAATAATAATGAGACAATGGTGCTCTCTCACTTCAAGAGTGAAAGGTCTAAAATTGGTCTTAGATCCCCCGTCTTTTTTGGCACTAAAAAGAACCTGGAGTAGAACCCTGATCTGATCTGGTCTGGGGGGACGGGCTGGATGGCTCTTTTCTTTAGCAGACGGCCAATTTCTGCCAAAGCGGCCTCCCACTGACCGGGTGGAACGTCGGGGAGGGACTTCAATTTTGGCATGTGACGAAACGGGATACGGTATCCTCTGGATATGATTTGGAGGACCCAGCAGTCTGTTGTTATGGACTCCCATGCCGCTAGGTGCTCCGAAAAACGTCCCCCGACTGCCTCCAGAGTGGAGCAGTTGGGCAACCCTTCAGGGCTGCTGCGCGGGCCATTCAGAGAAGGGTTCTCTGGACCCGAAGTTCCTGGGAGCCCCTCTGCCCCTGGGGCGGCGTCCTCCCTGTCCTCCTCTGCCATGGAAGGACTGGTTGTCCGGAGCGGGCTGGGATTGCTGCGACTTCCGGAACCACATCTTCTTCTGGCCCTTTTGGTTCCTAGAATAGGGCCTCTGGGGCACAGAGAAGCGGATTCCGATGGCAGACAGCGTCTTCCCATCCTTTTCGCTCTGGGTCAAGGTATCGCGAACAGATTTGCCAAAGAGGGCAGAACCATCAAAGGGAGCGTTCGCAAATGACGCCTTGAAGGGCTCCGTGAAATCACAATGACGGAGCCAGGCCTGACGTCTAGTAACTAGGCCTGCCCCTGCGGCTCTAGCGGCACCTTCCGTAGCATGGGACAGTAACCGCATAGAGGTATTAGTGACGGACCTAAGAGTGGCCATGCGGGTGGAGTGCAATACTTTGTCCTCCTCCAACATGGACTCTGGGGGGGATGCAGCGTATTCTTTAATAAGATCACGCTGCATCCTAATCACATGTGCCAGGTAGTTCAGCGCTCTTACTGAAAAGGTCGCCGAACTAAACATCCACTTCCCCAAGCGGTCCATCATCCGAGACTCCTTGCTCAGGGGATGGACTGAGGGACTCTCCTGAGCAAGTTCCCTCTTGGTGGCAGCCGTCAACATGGCATCTACCGGAGGCCCCTTACTCCAATGGGCACGGTCAGCCGGGGGACTGAGAATACGGTCGGGCCTTTTCGGGATTGGCTCCACAGTGTCCGGTTCCTTCCACGCCCTGGTGGTAATGAGGTCCACCAGGGGGTCGGCAGGAGGGGACACCCAAGAGGTAGACGGGCCCGCTTCAAATGCCTCCAAGAACACGGACTCGTCCGAGGAAGACTTGGGGGCAGACCACCCCCCCTTATGTGGAGCATTTCCATGATGTCTCCAAATGAGACATCCTCAGGGGGTGATCTTGGGGAGCCTTCCCCTTCCTCCAAGTCCGTGTCTTCTGTGAGAGACTCGGGGGAGTCAATGTGCCTCCTTTTGCACGTATGTTTGCGGGGGCATCCTCCGGGGGGCTGTCAGAGGACTCCTCGCAAACAGTGACCTGTTCCAAAGGAACAACTTGGGGCAAAGGAGCGGGCTGTCCCAAGGGCTGGATGGTGGAAGCCTGACCCAGTGCAGATGGAGCGCGGGACGGAGCCGAAGCAAGTGCCGGGGGTCCGGAGACCCTCAACAGGGCCCTCTCCACTACATCAAATGCCGAAGGGGAGCCGACCTCGACCAAAGGATCCGACAATCGGCTCCCCCTCGGATCCGAGGAGTGGATCGGAGCCGGCGCCGAAGCGCTCGGATCCGAGGGGACAGTGCGCTCCGACACAGACGGCGCCGAAGGAGCACTGATCCCCCCGGATCCGAAGCTCAGATCCAGGCTCCGAGAGGTCAGATCCGAAGCACTCGAGGGCAGGGTCGGATCCGAAGTACCGAGTACTGTCGGCGCCGACCCACCCCCGGCTCCGAAGCTGCTCGGCTCCAACTGCTCCGAACCCGGGTAGCGGGTCGGAGAAGGAGCAATAGGTTTAAAGAAAGGGGTCGAGCTCCCCCCCAGAGGGGGGGGAGGCAAGAGCACTCCCATCTGCATCTGGGCCTGGATGAACCTTCTCATCATCCGGTCCAGATCAGCGTCAGATAAGCTATAGGTCGATCTCGACGAGGCTACCGAAGTAGGCCTTGAGTGCCTCCTGGATAGCCTCGACGGAGATCGGGTCTCCTCCTCCTCAGGTCCCGGTGAAAAGCACATGGGTGACCAGAGCCGAGGAGGGGGGAGAACCAGCAGACAAGGAGGCCGGAGGAGAAGCCCGCTTGGCAGGCGGGGCCGAAACAGAGGTCTCGGCCCGCCACTTATGGTGCTTCTCCCTCCGGTCCTTCTTTCTAGCTTCCCTCTCCTCCGAACCACTACAGGGAGGTTGAGTCCCAGGAGGAGGAGGGGGAGCCGGAGAGGAGGTAACCATAGACACGGTTCCCCCCGAAGGAGCAGAGGTCGGAGCCGAGTCCGGGGGCAAAAGTCCCGCCAGGACCAGCTTAGACCTCCGCTCCTTCAATGCCCTGGGGTTGAACCCTGCACAAATGGAACATCCAGAAGTGAGGTGTTCAACCCCAAGGCATCGAACGCACCGAGTGTGGCCATCAGCAGGGAAAAGCTTATGGCCACACTCAGAGCACTTCGAAAAAACAGCCTTAGGTTGTTCTGACATCCTAAGAGCTTAGAATTTACTTAAACTAAAGGTAAAAAGCAAAAGTAAATTAAACACACAACAGGCCCAAACACACACTACGCTACCAGCGAGGGGAGGGAAACTAAGTAAAAATTATTAAATTAACTAAACAAGTTTAACTATCAAAAAGGGAGCCTAAACTTTCACTCAAACTTTCAAAAACAATTAAATTTTAACACTAAAAACACTTTAGATAACCACTTAACTGAAGAGCTCGAGAACACCAATCTGGTCACCAGCGCGGAAAACTAGATCTGGGGTCATGTAGGGAGAGCAGGGCATTATGGGTGAGGGGAGGAGCTAAGAGCTCGGATCCATAGCTGGTAAACCATGCCGGTTCGGATCCGATATCAGATCCATAACCCACAGGTTGCAGACAAATGAATCTCCTACTTCAGATCACATATTTCACAGGAACATGTGCATTTAATTGAAAGTTTTGATATGTATTCAATAACTATTTCAGATCACATGCCAATAATAACTAAAATAAAAATGCAGAGTAATGAAATAATAATGAGACAATGGTGCTCTCTCACCTATCTGTTGAAAAAAGAGGAATTTAAGGAAAGGGTAGTGGAATAGAGAAGACAGAAATTTCTTCTGAAAATACAGCTACGGAATGGGATAAAATTGAGGTGGAGTTTAAAAATGCTTGATAGACAGAAAAAGAACCGGGAGTATGTTGGAAATGAAGCAGATACTGGATTTGGGAGACAAAGATCAAAAGGAAGAAACTAACAACTCTGAAATTGGTAAATAAATGTGGGATTACAAACCATTAATTATATTTGTGAAACATGGCATAACAAGAAAACCTGTAAATATTGGACGTTTTTGACTTTGTTAAACTTCTAGAGGACACCAAAGCATATGTCCTACTTCATTTATTGTTTGGAAGAACACTTAGGAGAGGGGAAGAAGAAGAAAAGAGTTCACTGTAAGTAAAACAAAATATTTCCTTAACAGCAGTATTTTTATAATGCATGACATAATCTGCATGCTATAAAGTAAACCTTTCCCAGTTATTTCTGAGTATAACAGGGATACTAAAGTAAATAGATGCCTCCCCTTTCTTCCCTTTTTCTTTCTCCTGGTTCAGTTTTAAGAAATGTAGGCACTGCATTGTAAAGGGCAGCCATGGTGGTGCAGCATTAGAGTTGCCACCTCACAGCAAGAGGCTCTCCGGTTTGATCCTCGGCTCGGGTGCCTTCTGTCCAGAGTCTGCATATCCTCCCTGTGGTCATGTGGGTTTCCTCTGGGTGCTCCGGTTTCCTCCCACATCCCAAAGACATGTTGTAGGTGAACTGGACACTCTAAATTGGCCCTAGGGATAAGTGCGTACATGTGTAAGCCTTCTGTGGAAGGTTGGGCACCAGGCTGGCAACTCAACACCATAAAACTTCACTGCCAATCATGAGTGGACAGGTGATCCACTGTGGCAACCTCTAACTGGGAAAAGCCGAAGAAGGCACTGCAATGTAAAAAAGAAGAAAAGTGTAGACAAAAGAGCATGATACAAGAAAACAATTGACTGCTTTTTCTTACTCTTGCATAGGGGAATGACTGGATTAAGGCCCTTGGCTTGATCTAGTAACAAATTATAAGGGGAAGCAAATAAATAAAAAAGAACACTGAAAATAATAAAAAGTTTCCTCTAGTAAATAAATGAGTGCTTGTAGAGGAAACTGTGTATCTGTTTCTCATGTCTCCATGGAGATAATCTGATAAGGAGCAATAAAAACATAATGCTTCTTTCTTTTAATGGCTAGGAGATAATGTTTTCTGAAAACACTCAAGTGTTTTCCAAATCTGGGAGAGGAATCAAGATATGAGAAAAACAGACAGCACTTAATAGAAGCACAGGCTGTACCAAGCATCTTAGCATGGATAACCTTCCTTATAGGTTTATCCAAGTCTTGAGTGTAGCTGTCAGTCTTGGACAATTGTTCCTATTAGGATGGTTAAACATCAATGTTTGAAAATGTATACAGTTTTGCGCTTTAGTATTAAGTTAATAGGTTTTAGGTGTGTTTTGGGGCTTTTTGAGGGGTTTCACTAAAATAAAAAAGTTTTGTAAGATGTGACACAGGTTCAAATGGATATGACAAGAAACAACTGTATAAAAGAACAACCTGCCCAACATTAGTGTATGCATGTAACACAAAAGCTGGAACTAGACATTAAAAAAACTGTTACATATAATAGGTGGGAATAATAACCTCTTAACATAACTTTCTATGTGTCTTTGTTTGTATCTTTCGGCTTTCCCAGTTAGGGGTTGCCACAGCGGAACTCCGGTCCACTAATGATTGGTAGTGGATTTTTACGTACCGGGTTACCAGCCCTGATGTACAACCTTCAACGAAGGCACGCCCCATTTACGTATGCCTCCACACAGAAGACGCTCTAGCTGAGAATCGAACGGGACCACGTCTTGCTATGAGGCGACAACACTACCGCAGCACCACCACCACAATCTTAACATAACTTTCTATATGATCTTTAAATGTAAGTTGCCTCAGCGATATATGCAAAAAAGAAAGAATAGTGAATTATATTAAAAATGTAGAGTGCAAATAGTTATGCTACAGGCGACACATTTGGAAAGAAATGAGTGTATGAATTTGATAAAGAAAGTTTTAAGGATGGTTATTCAGTGAAATACCTGAGACAAAGGAAAGGGGAGCACTTATATTAACTGCAAGGGGAGCTCCAATAGGGACAGAAGTGAATAAAAAGGATAATAATGGTAGATTTGTGGTACTAAGGAGCTACTGGCAAGACAGGAGAATGGCACTGGCATGTATTTATATTCTACCTAAAACTGCTTTAATGGATCTTAAGAAAATTGTAGGAGAAATAATCAGCTTTTAGCATGGAATATTACTTATAGTTGTGGACTCTGATTTGCAGCAGTGAGGATGTATATGGGAAAAAATATACCTTCGCTTTTTCATTTCTCTTTCTGTCTCTAATCATTAAATATTAACAAGCTAAAAAGAAAAATAAAACATGCAAAATAAAAGCATAATTACAGAGTAAAGTTTGGAACTTTTGGTCTTAAAGTAGAATAGCACAATTAGACATATAAGAAGGTAACAACAACAAGCACACAATGTAACACAAAACTAACGCAATTGTTTAATAACAATAACCCATGTCTGGGTGTGGGCAATGCTTGGTATACCCACAGTTGGCTTTGTTTGATCACTCTGGCTTCACCCTCATGACCATTTGATCTGAAGACATCTGACAAATATAGAGACAAAAGCACTTAACATAAAGTCAGATTTTTCATTGTACATTGTTTTTTGTTACCATTCATTTTGCAAATGTTTTCATTACT